>NC_064858.1:99501929-99504429 GCF_024139225.1 Suncus etruscus
GAACAATTTGGTAACCATAATGTTTAAATAAAATAATTTTCATTACAAAAATTTTTCCTCAGACATATAACATTTTCTTTTGTAAGAACCTTCCCTATCCCCATCTCCTTACAAGAGTTTTGGGACTCTCCGGGAATCTAGGTTCCATGGCTTTAGTGGTGACAATTTTTATGGATTTAGTCAAAACATATGGACAGCCAACTCTGGTTTATATCCTTTGAGGATGCTAAAAAGCAATAACTGTTAATAAAATTTTATCGAGTCCCTATATGTTTTGGGCTGCTAATAAACTTTATCAAATCCCTACATGTTTGGGATATTATAACCTGGTTTTAAGTATAGTCTCATCTCATTGTCACAGCTGCCTTGAGATGGCTGCTTCCATTAGCAAATGAGAAACCCTCCATGCATCTAGCTATACCACTCCTAGGGATATACCGTGGGAACAGAAAAACACAATACAAAAATGCCTTCTGCACACCTCTGGAAACAACCCAGATGCCCTTCAACAGATGAATGGCTAAAGAAACTGTGGTACTTATGCACAATGGAATATTATGCAGCTGTCAGGAGAGAAGTCCATGAAATTTTTTTATACATGGGTGGACATAGAATCTATTATGCTGAATGAAATAAGTCAAAGGGAGAGAGATAGACACAGGATAGTCACACTCATCTATGGGTTTTAAAAAAAATAAAAGGCGTTATTGTAATAATACCCAGAGACAATAGAGATGAGGAGGGCTAGAAGGACGGGTCCATGATATGAAGCTTACTACAAAGAGTGGTGAGCTCAGTTAGAGAAATAACTACACTGACAGCTATCATGACAATGGTAGTGAGTGAGAGAAATAGAATGCCTGTCTTGAATACAAGCAGGGGTTGGGGGAAGAGGGAGTTGAGGAGCAGTGGTGAAGGGGGTGTTCTTTTTATGACTGAAACCCAACTACAAACATGTTTGTAATCATGCTACTTAAATAAAGATGTCATTAAAAACAAAATAAAACAACAAAAGCAATGCACTTGTTGAAAATACAACTAGGAGGTGAAAGAGCTGAGACACACACCCAGTGTGTCTGACCCAGTGTCCACTCCCTTAGCTCCCAGCATAGGGCGCAGGCTGGTAGTCTTTAGCCACTTGAACCCCGACCCCAACCCCATACTTAGTAGTACTCTCGGGGTTGCTATCCTTTTGCAACAAAGCCACCAGGACGAGCCAGATTAGGACGATAAAAGCAACGCCTGTCTTTAATCCGCAGGCAACGCCAATTCCCAGACACCCCACCCTACTCTGCGTCGGACTCCTGCTCTCCTCCCCAAGACCCAGGTAGGTGTCCACATCGCCCGGGCAGCCTGCAAGCACCCTTCATGCTCCTTCCATGCAAACAGTGGGAACGAGCATGACTGCTTCTCTTCTGTGTTTCCACCTATTGCAGCTGCTTGCTGCACGACTCTGAGGCCCAGTGGTGCACCTGGACCCTACTTTGCACACCCGCCCCAGACCTCCTCGGCTCCACCAACCAGCCACTGTGGCCCCCCACACAGCGGCTTTTCCAACTGCTACCCCAACACCAGTCATGCGGCCTCCTCTCTGGACCTTTCCAACGCCTCCCATCTGGGGACAGACTACACATACCACCCACAGCCTCTGTGCTACAACTCTGGGTAAGGGGCAAACAATTTGGTTCTGAGAGAGAATCTGGAAGAATCAGCCAATACCTCGAGGATCTCCCCAGCAGTGGCAGTGCAGATTGGGTGAAGGTTGTACTCCTGGTGCAGCAGATGGAAGCCTTGAGACAAAAATCAGCCCTAACCCATGCTCTTTCTTGGCTTTCGACCATCTTCTAAGTTAAAAACCCAGTAAACCCAAGTCTTCATTCAATGGACAGTTAAGTGTCAGAAATAGAGGGGGATAGCCTGGGTGGGGGAATTGCACCATGCAACAAGCATTCAGTTTCAGCTTGATATCCAGGGCAATGGGTGAATGCGTGCTCAGAAGAATGGTGGTGTCATGAAAGCATTCATTCTTTTTTTTTTGATTGCAAAGATATATATATTTAGCCTTAATAAGTAACTTTTTCAATATGGTAAAGCATTGGTTGATACGTAGACATCATATTGGAGAAAATAATAATGCATCCTTACATGCCATACTTAGAACAATCAAAATGATATCAGAGACCCCATGCAAATTAGTTATAAGAACAATAATATATGGTAATAACAAGTAGATAGTACCTGAAAATATTTTTTGGTAGACACCTTTAATGTAATTAATTTTGTAATAAATTATTAATGGAATAGTGATGCTTGAAATAGACCCCTGCCGACATATCAAATGGGCTAACACCAGAGAGTTGAAGCTCCCAAGATGGCAGCTGAGTGTGGGTGACATGATGACATAGGGAAGCATTTGGCATGTCTGGGAGAGAGTTACTAGTTTTGCTTTGTAAGCAGGGTGACCTGGGAACATAGTTCATTCAAATGTGCTCATGTCCTT
>NC_064858.1:100124429-100228631 GCF_024139225.1 Suncus etruscus
CAGATGACACAAACTTTAGACTTAAAAAAGTTATAAGAGACAAAGATGGATATTTTGTGATAATCATGGGATATGTTCAACAGGAAATATTCACACTCCTAAACATATACATACCCATTGAGAGACCTGGAAATATTTAAAACAATTGTTGACAAATCTGAAGGAAGACATTAATAGCAACATAATAATAGTGGGAGACCCCAACACCACCCTGTCACCCCTTGTTAGGTCAACCAGGCTGAAACCTAACAAGAATATTCTACCTTAGAAAGGAGAAATGGAAGAAAGTTGACTAGTACGTGTATATATATATATATATATATATATATATATATATATATATATATATATATATATAAGCATGTTATCTGCAAACAGTGATTTTTTTTTTTGCTTTTTGTTTTTGGGCCACACCTGGTGATGCTCAGGGGTTACTCCTTGCTATGTGCTCAGAAATCGCTCCTGGCTTGGCGAACCATTTGGGATGCCAGGAAATTGAACCATGTTCTGTCCTAGGTCAGCCACGTACAAGGCAAATGCCCTACTGCTATACCACCACTCTGGCCTCAACTTCTTCCTTTTTATCTGGATGTCCTTGATATTTTTTTCTTGCCTAATTGCTATGGCAAGCACTTCCAGTACTATGTTGAACAGGAGTGGTGAGAGGGGGCAGTCTTGTCTTGTACCAGATTTTAAAGGAAAGTCTTTCAGTTTACTGCCATTGAGAACATTTGCCATTGGCTTGTGGTAGATGACTTTGACTATCTGAGAAAGGTTCCTTTCATTCCCTTCTTTTTGTGAGTTTTTATCATAAATGAGTGTTGGACCTTATCTAATGCTTTCTCCACATCTATTGATATGATTGTATGGTTTTTATTTTTCCTTTTGTTGATATTGTGTTTGATGTTGATTGATTTATGTATGTTAAATTATTCTTGCATTCCTGGAATAAAACTACTTGATTATGTAAAAAAAAAAAAGAAGAAGAAGAAGGAGAGCATCAGCATCAGAGATTCAGCATCAGATTTAGCATTAGCAATTGAGCATCATCAAAGTAGCACCATCAAAGGAAGTTAGTCAGCCTGGAAGCCAGTTAGGAAGCCTGGAAAAAGCAGCTGAAAGGGAGACAGAGGCTGAGAGAGCCAGAGGGAGTAGAGAAGTAGCTGCTAGGAAAAGGCTTAGTATAGAGGCAATGTGAGGTGTGCATGGTGGAAGGGATTGTGAAATGAAGTTGGCTGACTCCTGGAACTTCATCTGACTGCTTTGTGAATCTCTCCGCCCTCACTCTGAAACCTTCAGAACCGCCAGACCATAGGGGCTGTATGAGCTGGGTCGAGCCCAAAAAAGGCCTCACCATCTCCACACCACCTCTAGGACTATTTAATTTATGTAAAGACAACAAGCACCATGATTACAGACATGTTCGTAATTGGGTTTCAGTTATGTAAAGGGAATATTGCATTGGTGAAGGGGAGAAAAGATCATTTTAAATGCTTTTTTAAACTGGAAAGGAGAGACATTTCTTGGGGTGAGGGCACACCCAGCAATATTCAAGGCTTACTCCTGGCTCTGTGCTAAAGGATCACTTCACCAGGGCTTGGGAGTGGTGGAGTCTCTATGTGGTGCTGAGGGCCAGCAGCTTGAATAACAAGTGCCCTAACCACTGTCTAGCTGTGAGAAGAGACTTTTTGTAAGTCTGCAGAGAGTTACATCGCCTTGCAGGGATTTATGGCAGTTCAGTATATAAACTAGCATGTCAGTGGTTCACCTCCAAAGGAGTCTACTCTGTGGAAATCTGTCACATTCTTGGGAAAACTTACTCAAATTTTATTCCAGAGCATGTTCTAGTAACATTTTAGCATAACAAAATTGAAGGAGATAAGCACTTCATACATGCTGTTAGTTATGGTTCAGGGAGGGTTCAGTCTATTAGAAATGCTGACATTAATTGAAATTGTTTAATCATGCTGAAGTGTATATTTTACATCCCATAGATGGGGAAACACGTGCCTTTTCAGGCAAATCCAAAAGAGTGTCAAAGGCAAAATAAATTCTGCTGTACAGAATGAGAGACTGGGGTTGGAGTCTTTACAGGTAAGGGGCCAACCTTGATTTGATTCACAGCATCTCATAGGGTCTCCTGAGCACTGCGAGGTATGATTTCTGAGTGTAGAGCCAGAAGTAAGCCCTGAGTAATGCTGGTGTGACCCCCAAACAAAGCAAAACAAAAACAAAATAATGAGAGACTTTATTTATCAGAGTAATCATAGAGGCTGGAGAGATAGAACAGTGAGTAAGACCCTTGCCTTGTTGCCAACTGGGTTCTATCCTAGCACCCCATATGGTCCCCTGCTATCACCAGGAGTGAGCTAAACATGCACCTCAAGAACACCTGGGTGTTTGAGCCAAAAAAACAAACAAAAAAGAATTGTAAACAGAGCCTGGGAGCTGACAAGCATAGAGTGAGGGGGTCCATGGAGAGTTGCAAATGGTCCTTCCATAAAATCTGCAAGCACCTCAAAGGTCAGGCAGAAAAAGGCTTTGCCCCCTCACAGGGAAAAATCAACAAGGCTGCAAAGAACTGGGGGTGGGAAGTGAGATGAGCTGGTGATAGATGGTTTGTGAGCAGAGTTGATCAGAGAATGTTTCTCCCTGAGCTCAGCCTACTCAAGGGAACCAGCTGGAGGGGGTGTTTGTTGACTCAGCAACTTGAGCGCTTTGTTTCTTTGGGCTATTTATTCCACTCTTTCCTCATTGTAAAGAAGCCACAAATACACAGTTCATCATAGATTTTGGAACCCAGATTTATCACACTCCAAATTGCTCCTGCAGAGAAAGGACCAGTTACAAATGCTCTCTTAGGCTGTCCAAGGTCTTTTGCACACCCCTTCCTGGCTTTTGTGATGACAGGATGTCACACCCACCCTAGATTGCAGTGTCTTCTGGGGACACACACTAGTGAGAGAGATGCAAAGCTTGTACACACTTGGCCTGGAACTCCAGAGAGCCCACATTTTGTTGTGGTAGCAGGGATCACCAATACAGGAAGTGCCATGAAGATCCCACTGGACATGTGGACAGCCTACCACTGAGTCACATTCCTGGATCTCTACCAAATTATTTTTATTTTATTTTAATATTTTTATTTAAAGAAAATGCATCACATAGTTGACATAACTGATCATAATAATCAAAATACATTTGTTTCAAGATAAGGAAAAGCAAAGTTATTGAGAAAAATAGAAAGAAAATAGAAATAAAAGCTAAAAAATACAATGGAAGAGAAGAAAATAAGAAAGAATAGAAGATCAGTAGCAAGTATATTTGTGGAAATTATTGTATCGCCAATAAAGTCATTAATACAATCGCAGGTTTAGTAAGCTCTTTTATTTTAAGATAAGAGATAAAAAATACAATAAAATGGTGTGTGTATGGCAGTTGTTGTTTGCATAGGCACAGCAAAATTTGGGGAAAATAGAAAAAAAAACTTGCCTGAAAATATGGAGACCTTACCCATGAAGTATCCCAGTATAAGACCAACAACAGGCTCCTGGCATGCTAAGTTGTCCAAAGTCTTTCTCTGTGGTTCCAGTAAAAGCTCTTCACAATCACAATTGTTGCTGTCAGGTTTCTGTAGAGATCCTATATCAAAGTCAGGGTGACTCAGAGCATCTTCTGATTTTATCTCACCATTAGGTGGCAATGCAGAGACCCTGTCCTGAAAGTAGGTTGCTGCTGTTACCAAGTTGTCAGGGTGTCAGATGAACCCATTCTGGAGTAAGTTGATGCAATGGCAACAGTAGGGTCTTCCCTGGTAAAAGTCTGATTCCTGGTGCTGCTACCAAATCCTTTTAAAAGTTGTTTCCTGGGGCCAGAGACATATTACACTGGGTAAGTTTCTTGCCTTAGCTGTGATTGAGTCCTGAGGTTGGAGCAATAAAAGAGGGTAGGGTGTTCGTCTAACACACTGCCAACCAGGATTCCATCTCTGGTTCCACACATGGTCCCCTGAGACCTAAAAGGAGTGACCCCTAAGTACAGAATCAGGAAAAAAAACCCTGAAAATTGATTACCAGATGTGCAGAGTCAGGGAAAAAAAACCCTGAAAATTGATTACCAGATGTGCACCCCATTAAATAAGTAAATAAATAAGAAACAAAGAAAATCTACAAAACTGGATTTCTTAAAAACATACAAACTTTCCTCCTAAAATATGGTTAATTATTTAGATGACATAATGAAATATTTTAAAATTTTGGACATCTTTTATTTGTTTGGGGGAGATTGTAGCTCCCCAAGTGATGTTCAGGAGACAGTGGGGCCCCACCAATGATTCTTTTTTTTTTTTTCTGGTTTTTGGGTCACACCCGGCAGTGCTCAGGGGTTATTCCTGGCTCCAGGCTCAGAAACTGCCCCTGGCAGGCACAGGGGACCATAAGGGATGCCGGGATTCGAACCGATGACCTCCTGCATGAAAGGCAAACGCCTTACCTCCATGCTATCTCTCCGGCCCCCACCACCAATGATTCTTGACCAATCAAGTAGCGTATTAAAAGGGCCAGAGGAGATGACCATGATCAGTCTCTACCGTGCTGGGGACATCAGGGCCAAATTCAGGACCTGAAGGGCTTTGGCTGGTGATGCTGGAAGGACCACATGGTGATGGAAATTGAATTATGCAGCCCTAACCACTTTACTGTCTCTAGGCTCCTTGAACATTATTTTAAATAATTCATAGTATAAATCCACCAACTTTGACTGGCAATGTCCAGCACAGTGTGACAAAGCTGGCACCACAGATTGTCATCAGCTGGCACAAACTGGCATGGACTGGCCATGCTAGCCTGGAACAGATTAGTACTGACTGGCATATGTTGGTAAGTCTCTTGAGGCATCAGGAATCATAGATAGCAGAGATGCCAGGACTATGTATAGCACACTTAGGTGAAATTGGGGATCAAATTGGTATACAGATTCCTTTGACCACTGAACTATCTCTTGGGCCCTCAATGAATGTTCCTTTTATTGGAAATATAAAAATCCTTTTGAATTTCTTCAACCTCTGTCTGCAAAATCTCATTTAGATTTTTGGTACTTTGACTTAGTTAACTTTAATGACATATTTTACCGATACAATTTTAGGAAAATCATGCCTTCTTTTGTATATATTCAAGAATATTTTAGCTTTAAGATTGTGATGATAGGGCTGGAGCAATAGTACAGTGGGTAGGGCATTTGCCTTGCACATTGCCAACCCAGATTAGATTCCCATTATCATTTTGGTCCCCCAATCACTGCTAGGATTCATTTCTGAGTGCAGAGCCAAAGAGTAATTCCTGAGCACCGCTGAGTGTGACCTCCACACCCTTCCCCCTAAAAAATAAAAGATTGTGATGACGTTTATTAAGGATAACTTTAAAATGTAGCCTATTGGGGTTCGCTCCACCTTTGGAAAGCCCGTGCTCTTTCCTGAGCACCGTATTCTCTCTCTTTCCTCTCTCTTCCTTCCAATAGAGCCTGTATTTACTTTTAAAATATGTAGCCTGAAATTTGTTTAACAAATAGATTTCTTCAGACATATGAGATGCAAAAATTAGAAGAAGAATAATTCAAAATGTGTCAAGTTCCTCTGAAGATTTTCTTTCCACTTTAAATATCCCTACTTCATACACTGAATAATCAAAAAAAGCTGCTTGTTTTCTTTGGCTTTGGGACCACACCCAGTTGTGCTCAGTTGTGTTTCTGTCTCTGTACGCAGTGATCACTTCTAGTGGGGCTTGGGAGAACATGATGTGACACTTTGGATTAGAATAAGTTTTAACTGTAATCAAGGTGTCAACTGTATTCAACTGTATTCAAGGCAAGCATCTTTCCCACTGCACTATCTTTCTGACCCCTGAGCAGTTTTTTATTGTCTATTTTTAGACAGGTCCTCCTCTGGCAGTCATAAATCAACATTCAAATGCAGGAAGTCCAATTTTGCCCTTCACATTTTTTAAACTTATTATTTTTAATTGAGGTTTTATGGCTTATAAATATATTAAGAATAGTTTCTCATGGACATAATTTCAGCACCACATGTTCACATTTACTTATGCATAATTTATGTGTTTATTCATTCATTCTTTTGGGAGTTAGGGACCACACTTAGTGGTGTTCGGGACTGTGACTGGCTGTGTGTACAGAAGTGGTTCTTTTTTTAAGGTTGCTGCATTAACTTTGTTTTTAATACACATATATATAAAATCTTTATTTAAACACCATGATTATAAGAATGATTATAAGCTGGATTTTAGTTATAAACAGAGCACCTTTCGCCAGTACAGCATATCTACCACCAATGCCCCAAATCCCCTCTTCCCAATCCCTGCCTGTATTTGAGACAGGCATTCTATTCTTTCACTCACTAAGATTGTCATGATAGTTGTTAGTGTAGTTCTTTCCCTAACTGCACCACTACTCTTTGTGGTGAGCTTCATATAGTGAGCTAATCCTTCTGTCCCTCATTTCTGTTGTCTCTGGGGATTGTTACAATAATGTCCTTAATTTTTCTTAAAACCCATAGATGAGTGAGACTATTCTGTGTCTTCCTCTCTTCCTCTGACTTATTTCACTCAGCACAATAGATTCCATGTCCATCCACATATTGAAAAATTTCATGACTTCATTTCTCCTGATGGCTGTTGTATATATATATATATATATATATATATATATATATATATATATATATATATATATATATATATATATACACACACACACACACACACACACACACACACACACAATGGAATATTATGCAGAAGTGATTCTTGGTAGCGCTCAAGGAGGTGCTTTTTAAAATTAAAAATATATTTTTAAACTTTTACTTGAGGCATTGTGGTTTCCAATACTGTTCATCATAGAGTTCCATTGAACACGCTAGCACTACATTCTCTTCGAGAGTGTCTGTTTCCCACCACCTTTATCCCAAGGTCTCACCGTATCTGCCCTCCCCCTGCCTTGGTAGGTAGACTAAGTTCTGTAAATCAGCTCTAGTTCCCCTTGCCTTTGGCCATTGGGATTCCTTTATTACATTTCTTTATATCCTACTTATCATTCTATATCTTTTCCTCTCCTTCTGATTGATTTCACTCATCTTGATGCACTCTAGACCTGTCTATATTGTGACACATGGCATGGTCACCCTGGAGGAGATAATTTTGGTAGATGTTTAAGTGTTATGCATGAAGCCCTATCAGGGATAGTATTTATTGTAAACCACTGTGCCTAACTTTTTCCCCTTAGCATTTTTATTAAAAACTTTAATTGAATCACTAGGAGATACACAATTACAGTGTTGTTCATGTGTGAGTTTTAGTCATACAATGTTCCAAGACTCATTCCTTCACCAGTGTACATTTCCCACCACAAATGTTCAGTTTTCTTCCCCCACCCACTTGCCTGCCTCTATGGCAGACATTTTTCTTTTCTCTCCCCATGTACCTAAAATTTTCTTCAAAATTGTCTGTCAAAAGATAGGCTGTGGTGGTGGGAGTGATAACTGGGGACCTTAGTGGAGGTCAGTTGACACTGATGATGGGAATGGTGCTGGAACATTATATGACTGAAACTCAATCATGAGTAATTTTGTGAATCACAATACCTCAATAAAAAATAAAAACAGAAACTAAAAACCTACGAATTGAACTTCTACATGACCCAGCAATTCCACTTCTTGTCATTTACATCAAAAGACAAAAAACACTATTTTAAAAAAGTGCTTTATGGCTTTGTTCACTTTCAAATGTGAGTTTTGGGTTACTTCTTTGTCCATTCCTCAAGTGTTCTCAGCATGATCTTCTCACTTTATGATTATGGGATATATATCTGCAACATTACCCAGTGATTGTTTAGAATTGTTCAATTCTCTTTGAAAGAATCAATTCAAATAAATACAACATTGTGAGGGAATGGGGTGAGGGAAGGAAGAGTCCCAATGTTTTGTAAACCTAATTCCTTGAATTCAGAAAGCATTTTAAAAAAAAAACTGTTTTGATTTAATATGCCATTGCCTTGGTGGTGCTCAGGGTTTACTCCTGATTCTGCATTCATAGATCACTCCTGGCACAATTCGAGTGGGTGGGGCCAGTTGGTTGCATGCAAGACAAACACCCTATTTGTTGTACTATTTCTCTGGATTCCAATTTAATGTTTTTTTTAAATATACATATGTATATCTAGATACGTATGTGTGTATGTCAGTCCAGTATTTTATAGTTAAATGATCTCTGTTTTTAAGTTGAAGAAAAATGAAATTCTAGAGCTTTGAAAGACACTGTTCTCTCAACTAAATATGAAAAAGGCAAAAGGGCAAACTAATCATTCTGGAAAAAGGCACAGGGGCTATTTTCTCAAATGTCACTCTACAGGCTGTTATATGATGTGCCTTCGGGTGGTCCAATGGGGGCAGTGACTCTGAGGATATGCTGGCACTGAAGGTTGCAGGTGACATTTTGGTTCCTAATGAATGACAGAATAGAACTGTAGATGATTCAGTCAAAGAGAGTTTACTGGAGACTCTATTATATGTACACAATACCAAAGGTAGCCTACTCAGTTTTCACAGGAGTAAAGGTTAAAACAACCATGGTTTTCATAGTAATGGCTGGGAAGATTGTTCTCATTTACAAGCAGTCATTTCTGACCTTTCCCCTAAACAGGATGGCTTTAGTTGATATTCAGGAAATAGGTAAATATAAGACAGGACACTTGCTTTAACAACAGTGGTTTTATTCCTGTACAGAGGCATATAAAAGATTCTGTAGATATTGTGTTGGCCAATGTTACAAGTATGAAAATATATTAGGCAAATACATTCTTTAAACAGAAACAAGTAATGAAATTCTTTGTTCACAAAGGCTGGTTAACAATATTGTGGGTAGGCACTATGGTATGAAAAAATAGATTAATTTATTGCCATTTTAAATAGACAGATTTTCAGAGAAAGAGTACATGATATTAAAAATATAAAAGTGCTCTGTTATAAAACTTAAGTATTGCTGTATTTATGTACATAATTTAAGCTTTACACAAGTTAAGGAACTATCAGATAAACATAATGGACAATAGTATCATCACTGATTACCTAATATCCAGTGTGTTGGGTCGAGAGCAATTTCCACTCATAACCGTTGAATGTCTGTTAAGTTGTGTGCTAATTTCTACCAGGTAGGAGGAGTGAAGGAATAAAAGACTTGGTTCTTGTCCTTGCAGAATCTATAAGGAGTTCTGCATGTGAGACCAGAGATCAACAATTCTCAGGTAATGTCACAGGTTTTCTGTGAAGGCTGTGCATGCACTCCCTTTGGCGAGCAGATCACTTTTCACCTCTAACAAAATCTCCTAATGCCATGATTAATATGTTCCTTTCTTGTTGTGATGTTTATCTACCCACTCAACCATCAAGATACAACATTCCCAAGTCCACTGAAAACTTGCTCTTTGAGTGAAGACAGTAATCCTTAGCATAAATGACAATGCAAAAATCCACCATAACTATCCTTGACTTGTGAATGTTCTAAAAGGGACACATTACATCTGTCTAACTCAAAACAACTAATTTTGTCATCTCAAACAAGATTGTTTTATTGGCACATAGATTATGAAAAGAATCTTTGGCAAATTTGTTAATAGATTCCCTGATTTTTATTACATAAGCCTCCATCTTAGGAACAGACACCCACAATTTCCTTGGACATATATTTACAAAAATTGCTTTTTTGTTGTAGTTGCATACATTTTTTGCTGGGGAGCTTCCGTCCAAGTCAAGAAGATTCTTTTAGTTAGATATATTTCTATTGCTGGAAATATTTTTAGAACAGGACAGATTTTTGCTATGATCATGGCTGCATCAAATGTCACACTATGGTTTAACTAAAAAGACCAAACATTTTCAAAGGCAACATCCACTCCAAGAATCCAAGTATGTTTAGAACCCCACATTTGGTGAAATTATAAAACCAGTGATTCTATTCAATTTGAAAAATCAGATGGCCAATACAGTAAATATCCAAAAGTTAATCTCTAAAAGAATGATATATCCTAATAAAAACATGTGACTTTTTATAGAACAGCGTGGACATAAAGAATGTCATTTTCCCTTTGTATTGACATCTTGCTCAATTCTTCTTTTCAAATATTTTCCTGTTTTGGCACCATTTTGCTTGTTTTCTAAAGTCTTGGTATTCATATTTATTTTGGTATAAAATATATTTCTGAATAGTTGATGTGGTTCAAAATACTCAAAAATATATTAATAATTTTGTGTTATGATGGTAGCTGATTAGTAAAGAGTCACTGTGATTTTTTTTTGCTGTTAGGTCATTGAGGGAAGACCCAATCCTTTTTCCACTGTGTTTTGATGGATTAATTACTTTCACTTCTGTCATGCAATGGAACCTGGAAAGTCCTTGAGCCACTATCTCAAACAACTTTTTAACTACTTTTTGCCAGCTTAAGTTTGATCTGGCTCATGTTAGTGAGTAAAAATCTAGAGCAGTCCTAAGTTGGGTCTCCAATCATACCACCTTGTTATATACATCAAATTAATTGATAATTTTAGGAATCCAACCAGAAAAAAGAATGCTAAGAGAATGAGATATTAATGTATGGCTGATCATTTTACTCTAAAAATTAGTGTTTAGTATTATAAGAAACTTAATCCTGTTAATATAAGAAACACTAAAGCAAGAAATCAGAGTGTGAAGTATAACATATAAGTCAGATTCTTGTGTTGATAGACAACAGCTTAATATTTTAATACTAGTTTATTGTCATGTCATTTGGAGATGTATTTCAAGAGGTAGTAACAAAATCAATTAAAGACTGTCCCCAAATGTCTGAGTGCTAGACAAACATTTCACTATTTAAAAATGGAATCATGACCATCTCTTTTCTAATGTGGTGCCTGAAATGTCTATAAAAATACCAGTAGGCCTCTAGGAGATAAAATCAACAAGAAATGGAGTGACATTTAACTAGGAAAGCAAATATGTTCAAAAAGGGAAAGAGAGTCGGGATGTAGCTCAGTGATTTGCATCTGTGAGGCCCTGGTTCTACCCCCAGCACTGCAAAAACAAAAACAGAAAACCAAACCCAACAACAATAGACATCATTGCAAACCAGCAAAACCTCCAATGGGAGAAGGGGACAAGTGGTCAACAAGAGGAATCAGATTTTTTTAGAAATTTTAGAAAATGTGTGTAAGCTCAGACAGGGATCTGATGCTTTGATAAATCTGATTTAAGAGCTGAGAAACTGGCTGTAACCCAGAGACCAACAGAACGATAACAGAAATTTGATTTAATGAGTAGGCATTAAAGGAGTTAATTATAAAGAACTTGGATAAAGGATTATTAAGATGCAAGACAGGACTCTCCCAAGACTTGATAGCTCAAGAGCTCTTTGAGCCTTGATGACTAGCGAGTTCGCACAGGTGCACACGCAGGATGCCCACGATGACAGGAAATGGGGTGCTTACCAAGTCCTAACCCCTGATGAGACAAAATTAAAATCCAACCGATTGAGCTGAATGTCAAAGAAACTTCCTTTTTTCTCCTAAATTTAATAAATAAATCAACTCAATTATGTACTTAGTCTGCAGCAGTCGAGAGAGATGATAGTGAAATATTTGTTGCTAAGGAGATTTAAAATTAGACAGGTGGAAGGGAGAAATAAATATTTCCTGGACTAGACTAAAAGGAACATACAGTTTCCCCATGTCATGCCCATTTTCACAGCTCTGATTCTACTCCAGATTTGCCAGGGTTTGGCAGCATTATTTACTGTTGCGAATGTATAGATTTTGATGATTTTCATTCCTGCTGTGTGCAATACATTCTTTTCTCTCTAGAATTATCTTCTGCAGTAGCAGCAGCAGCAGCAGCAGCATTTTGGGGGTGGTTTTGGGAGGCTGTCCTGCACTCCTTAGTTATTGCACTTGCCTCACTGAGGCCCCTTTTCAAGCTTCATTGGAAATAGTAACCACAATTCTAACTTTATGATGAAGAACATAAAGCATTCTTTTTGTGTTATGAACGTGTGGTTTCTAATACACCGCTGAACAGGTTGCAGGCTTTTACAAAAGTAATGAATGAAAAGCCAAAAATGGGTTTGTCATTCTGTGTATTAAAATGCTTTACATTTGTTTAAAAGTCTGTGTAAAAAATGTAGGAAGGTTTTCCTTAATTGACAGCACAAAATTTCTGCAAAAATCTCTTTCTTGATAGTCTTTTTTTCCACATTACTAAGGTGTTGTTTTTTTATTTCTAAAAAATCTACCTGGTTCTCTGAAACAGAATCAGAGCCCAATTCTGCCACCATTTCACAAGGGCTCTGAGCACCATGAAATGGAGAATTTAGAGTCTCCTTCTTCACATTTCTTCTTCTTTTTTTTTTTTGCCTTTGTTTTTATATATATATTCTTGGAAACTTTCCAGTTTGAATATAGGCTTACATAACTAGCACAGGTATGTTTAATGCTTGGCCTGTCACACCCATTGTATTTTTACATATAGGACTTTGCAGTAGGTAGCAAAGTTATGTATTTTTAAAAGAAATATACCCTTTCTGCAAATAAAGTTATTAAATCAACAAACCTGGTCTATACTTAAGTCTGGAGAGAGAGAGAGAGAGAGAGAGAGAGAGAGAGAGAGAGAGAGAGAGAGAAGAGAGAGAGAATCTTCCAAGGATATTTTCTCACATAATCAGAAAAATTCCACACAACACAAATACCTTTTCAAATTTTTCTCAAGAATTCTTCAGAATTCTTAAGTAGAGCCTTAACTAGACAATTCTCTCTTTCTGACTCAATGAAATTTGTTAAAGCCTGTAAAGGCAAACATGCTGAAGATAAACCTGATAGAGTCTACAATGTCTTTTACATTAAACAGTATAGAATAACAACTTTACATTTGACCTTAACAATTCACTAACCATCTTTGGGAAAGTTTTATACTATGCCACTGAGGTTTTATGTTTGCTTGCTTGCCCTTCAAATGAGCTAGATGTTAATATTTTGACATTTATGCCTATTAGGTTCTTTGATCCAGATTATAGTCTACCACCAGACCATCTTTGAATGGGAAAGCCAAAGCTATTTGTCCTCAGGAAGCAGCCTTGGAAGGGAGACAGTGACTGTCCTTGTCTCACACCGTCATGACCCATGGTCCTATAGGGTGCATTATTCTCTAGTCTAGGTGAAGGAAATCATTTCCTCCCACTATGGGTGGTGCTTGGCACATGGAGTACAAAATTGCTTCTAACATCAGTGATTCCTCATTTTGATTTGGATTGTTCTCTCTTAGAGCCTTCAGTCTTGCATGTTGCCTCTGAGTTGACCATTTTGGCTTAACCTCTGGTAGAAGAAAGGTGGGAAGAACAACTTAGTTTGGCACAACCACCTCCTGGTTTTGGTGTTGTGTCATCCTTCCAGGCACCGTTTCCCCTATTCATTTGGTGGCAAATTTTATCCAGAGTAGTATTGGACCCAGAATTATAGGATAGCAATGCAGCAAAGTCAGTCATACTCTCTCTAGCCGTGCCTTTACCCTGTTTAGTAATTATAAAAACAAGTAAAGGCCCAAGGGATCCCCTGAAATTACTGCCACAGCTATCAGACTCATCCTATCATGTAGTTGAATTAGCTTATGTAGAATAATCCATGAACACTTAGTGTGGAAAAGCAATCACTATGCAATCCTTAATATTAAACAGCATGAAAAAAATACATATTTACAGCAGAACCTACAAAACACAATTCTGTACAATAATATGTTACCTTTAAATTACATAAATTCTTTAAAATTCTCCAGATTAATAAATTATATATAGTATCAACAGGCTTTGCTGGCATCTATGTAAGGCATGGAGCACGTTTTTTGTTTGTTTGTTTGTTTGTTTGTTTGCATATTTTTAAATCACACAGTGAATAAATTTTTTCCCTCCAGGAGAGCTTCAGGTATTTTCTCAGTGTCTTGAATAGCCCATGTCTGAAAGGAAGAATATTATAATTAGAAACTGGGGCAGATTTATCAATTGTATCATTTACAATACATTAAATGTATATATTAACAAATGTATCATCATTTGTTCTTTTGATGGCAATTACAAATAAGGACTAATGGAAATGTCTAGGGCTGAATATGGTTTGGGCTCATAGCCTTCCTCTTCTCACCTCCTGGACATTCCATTGAGAAGCATAGATGATTTAGATTAAGAGGGACAAAGAGAGGGCCTGGAGAGATAGCACAGCGGCGTTTGCCTTGCAAGCAGCCAATCCAGGACCAAAGGTGGTTGGTTCGAATCCCGGTGTCCCATATGGTCCCCCGTGCCTGCCAGGAGCTATTTCTGAGCAGACAGCCAGGAGTAATCCCTGAGTACCGCCGAGTGTGGCCCAAAGACAAAAAAAAAGGGGGGGGGGGGACAGAGAGTCTAGTCTATCCCCTTCTGCTTCTAGATTTGGGGGGACGTGGACTTGAGCTATACATAATAGTGGCCCTGGATTCAGGAAACCCTCTTGGCAGTATTTAGGGGACCTTATGTAGTACCAGGGATTGAACTGGTGTAGCTTGCATACAAACCAAGCCCCTTAGCTTCTCTACTATCTGGCACTCATTCTCTCCAGTATGACTCCAGAAATGAAGTGTCTCACTCAGGGTCCTACAGCTTGACGCTAGTTATTTCTAGCGCGAGACCTTCATCTTAATGTTAATCTGCTTGTTGGTTCCAATTTTCTGAAGTATAGTTAGCTTCTTGCAGATACACTCTGAATTACTCTAAAAATAGACTCTAAAACAAGCCAAGACAAAAGAACATCTAAAATCTCCCAGAGCCCAAATCTGATAGGCAACAACTTTAATTTACTACACAGATAACTATAACTTAGGGGGTAATAATTTACTACACAAAAGGGTTATGCTATAAGAAAAGGATTCCTTTAAATAGCTTGCCTCATGTATTTGTGCTTTACAGATGATTAACTGTGAAACACACTGACTAGCCTGTCAGGAAGAGGGGTGTAAAGAGCAAAATGCAAGTTAGGAGTCACTGACAACTGAACATAGTTTAGAAATGAGGAGAGTGGGTCAGAGAGATTGATAGTATAGGGATTATGTGCTTGCCTTGCCAAAACACACCACACACACACACACACACACACACACACACTCACACTCACACACACACAATTGAAAAAAAAAAGAATAAAGGAATCGAAGTGAGATAATGCAGTGGGTAGGGCTTTGCTTTGCATGCAGCCAACCTAGGTTTGATGCCTGCTATCCAATACAGTCCCCTGTACCTGCCAAGAGCAATCCTTGAGTGCAGAGCCAGGAATAAGACCTGAGCACTGCTGGGTGTGTTTCCAAACCAACCAACCAACCAACCAACCAACCAACCAACCATAACAACAAAAATTCCCACAAAGCAACTAAATAAAAAAGAAATGGAGATAAAAGATGTAGCATGTGAGGGGATCCCCAACTTCCCACCTGCCTTAATTCTCTAGCCAGACTATCTAGTGACCTGATACCCAGCCAACATCTTAGCTATCACCTCATGAAAGCCTGAGTCAAAATCACAATAATTCATGGTGGGGAAAGCCCTGGGGGGCCCTTCATGTTTCAAGTCATTACTGTTTGAACAAGGAGTGCTTTATACAGTTTATATATACAACTTTTTTTTCTATATTTTTAACCTAGAAAATATTACTACTGGGATAAAGAGAGATAGTTCAAAGGACTGGGATGCATGTAAAAACCCAGATTTGATCCAAGCACCGATGGAAGAAACACTTCAGTATAGAGCTGGGCAGTAACTCCCAAGCAGTGCTGGGTATGGACCAACTTTTCTTTACCTCCCTTTAATTTCCACACCTGTTTTAGAACATTTGAAAAATATAAAAAAGAAGAAAAATTAGATGCTCTTTACTGCAACAAAAAATTTAGCTTATTGGGGCTGGAGAGATAGCATGGAGGTAAGGCGTTTGCCTTTCATGCAGAAGGATGGTGATTCGAATCCCGGCATCCCATATGGTCCCCTGTGCCTGCCGGGGGCGATTTCTGAGCATAGAGCCAGGAGTAACCTCTGAGCGCTGCCAGATGTGACCCAAAAACCAAAATAAAAAAGAAATTTAGCTTATTATTGTTTGTTTATATATGTATATGCATATGTATGTACTATACTACTATTAATAATAAACAATATATATGTACATATAGTTGGGGGCCCACACCCAACAGTGATCAGTGCTTACTCTTGGCTCTGTGTTCAGGGGTCATTCCTGCCATTGCTTGGGGGACCATATGGGATGCTGGAGATAAAATCTGGGTCAACTGCATGCAGGGCAAATGCTCTACCCTCTGTGCAATGGCTCTGGTCCCCTAAGCTTTTCTTCTTAACAGTGGGGCATTTTTAGAGAGATGAGGTTTCACATGAAATTAGTGATCATCTGTTGTCATCTCTTCCCCATCTGCCTCTCTTCACTGTTTCTTTACTCTCTGAGAGCCTTTTCTTCAAACCTTTGGGCCCAGGGCAAGATGGGCATTTCACATGGAAAGGGTGGTTGGTATTTCTTGCTTTCTAGGCTGATCCATTCTTTGTCATTGAACCTGTATATTCGTGAAGTATGCTCTTACCTCTGTGATATTCTGGATTCACATTTTCATAGATTGGAAATAAGGGATTTTCTTGTTCACTCCGTAACTTCCTTGCTCTGAGGACATCTCTTACACACTGATGTAGGTATACATACTGACACTAGGAGAAAGGAGAGAACATGTCAGAGGAAGGCAACTTCTGAAGCATAAGAAAGAGAAGAAACTCACAAAGTCTCAGCAGCAATGTGATTTTATATGGTTGGCAAATCTCTTGATAATATTTCTTACTAATGGAATCTAGACTACGGTACAGTGACTGCTTTCTAGTACCGCAAAGATGAGCAAAATGATGGTAATGGGCAAAGAGATAATATTTCTTCAATCTCATTTACATGCAAGTATATTTATAGAGTAAGTTCCAGGAGTATTCAGGACTGTCTGGCACCTAGGAAGTCTCCTACAAATATTTATCAAATAGATGAATGGATGCCAAACACTACTGTGCATTTTACAGAAAGGATCTCATTTGCTTATTTTTGAATTTAGTGAAGATAAATGCTTCATATTTATGGAGACTCTGTGACATTAAACTATTTCTCTAAGGTCAGGCAGCTGAGATATAAGGTCCTTGATTTAAACATAAGTATGTGACTGGTAGTTTTTATTATGCTAGTCTTAGGTGAATCTTAATCTCATTGAAGTAATGAACGAGAAAATAATTTCACTACATCAACTGCTACTTTATTTTCTTTTGGGGAGACTTTAGTGTGGTACAATAGACCCAATGGGGCTGTCAGTTCTTGTTCTACAAGAATCTTACACATCTTGGTTTTCTCAGCATATAAATCTAGAGCACTAAAGAATCTCGAAGCTTCTGGCTAACTGCAGAGAACTACAGAAGGCTGAAAGGTGAGAACGGACCCACCTGTCACTGTGTGGAAACTAACTCCTTCACAGATAGAAACAAACAAAAGAGTCCGTATTTGGGAGATCATAAAGACACCACAAAAAAATCTCCACTAACAACAGAAACTAACAATTGGCAGTCAAACTTGTACATTGAACTTTTTCCTTCTGTCCACCTGAGCTATCTAATAAAGAAATGGATCTGATATTTATGGAAATGGATATGCTTACTGTTCAGTCTTGGGTTCTCTCTCTATCATATTAGAACTCAAGAAAGGGGAGAATGGAAGAGAGCAAAGTAAGTATCATGTGAGAAAAAGGACTCTCAGTTTGCTTCCAGCTGGCCTAAGCTTCTTGGATTTCAGTGTCACATTCTGGAAAACAAGGAGGGTTCATAGTGTCATCTTCAGCTGCCAGCCTTTGCCCACATTGAGCAGATACAAGAATTTGCTGTCAGTTAGACGGTACTGAAAAAAACATCCTTAGACCCCACGATTAAGATGATCAGAATAATCAATTTTGAAGTACTTTAAGACTTGAGACACAAAGGGAAAAGAGATTTCTTTCCCTAGAATCCTTAAAATTAAAAATGTTTTCAACGGTGAAGGGCAGCCCTTCATTGGAAGGAAGATTGGCCATCTACCAAGAAGACTTCAAAATAGAGTTGGAGGGGCCAGAACAATAGTAAGCAGGTGAGGAGCTTGCATTGCTTGCAGCTGACCTGGGTTTGATCACTGGCATCTCATACAGTCCCCTGAGCCACATCAGGGGTGATCTCTGAGTACAGAGGAAAAAGTTGGTGCTGAGTACTACTGGGCATGGACCAAAAATCAAGTAAACAAACAAAAGACCCCCAAAATGTAGAGTTGATATCCTTCGATTAGGATACCAAAAGACACAAAAATCACAAGTGAAAACTGCATTAATAATTTAACTAACCTCTGTATTCCTACTCACAAACTCTGTTGACTTATTATTTGTGGTTGATACTAACTTGACCCTAAATATTTGATGAAGGTATTATCCTGACAAAGGTGGCTAGTCTCACTTTTTGTCACTGTTATTTATTTATTTATTTATTTATTTATTTATTTATTTATTTATTTATTTATTTATTTATTTTGAGCAACAGTAGCTCTGTGCAGGGGCTAAGCCCAGTATTGCCTGGGGGATCATGTGCAATTCCCATAGGGATCATGTGTAATCCCACTGGGGATCATGCACCATCCTGGGGTGTGCAAAACTGGAGTGCTGAGGATCTAAACTGGCCTCCATCATGCAAGTCATACACTCAGTCTATTGAGCTCTCTCTCTGATCCTAGGCAGTCAGTCACTTTCTGACATTTTGAAGTAATCCTTATAGGTTGCTGCTTCAGAATTTCCTCCCAGCCAAAGTATGATTCATATTTTCACTTCTACTAGAATATTAAATTACTATGGGACTTTGGAATTGAGCTTTGAATGAGCCCCATTATTTCTGTGCTATAGAATTAATAAATTATTCAACAATGATCCACCTTGGGCTTTGAAATCAGTTAATACCCATTAATTTGCTTTGTCTAAAATATAATTATTTTCCCAGTAGTATGCCCCTTTGAAAATTATTGATGAACAGTGGACAGTCTAACACATGAACTCATGTCATAAAATATATTTTTGTCTAGCTAACCTGTGACTCCTCATTCCATTTAGTTTCATTGACTTTTATCATTAGATAGTATTTATAGAATTAAGTTAATAGTCTTCAATGATTTTTGAGTGCATAATTTAGCAGAGTGGCAGATACATAAGGTGATAACTATATTGAGATTTGTGTGTAAAGTCTTATTAATAAGAAGTCAACAGGTTGACTTTGGTGGGAGGAAAATATCAAATTATAAAGGTGGTATTTACCATGACATTCTTCAAATAAGTGAATCAAACACTTCTGAAATTCGATTGGAACAATAAACACCCACAAATAGCTAAAGTAACCCTTAGGGAAAAGATGGGAGGCATCCTTTTCCCCAATTTAAATTGTATTACAAAGCAATAGTCAGTAAGACAGCATGGTATTGGAATAAAGACAAACCCTCAGATTAAAGGAGTAGACTTGAGTATTCAGAGACTGTTCCCCAGACATATTAATTAATTTTTGATAAAGGACAAAATATGCAGAATAGAGCAAGGAAAGCCTCTTCAAAAAGTGGTGTTGGGACAATTGGTCAGCTGCCACATTCCCACTTAGGAGAAGAACACACCAAATAGTGTAGTGTCCTCCTGAAAAGGAATTAATTGCCAAAAAGGCCCGCTTAGAGTAGTCAAAATCACTTGACCCTTTGCGTGGAGGGTTTGGCAATAATTCTAAATATGTGGCTGTAACTATCTCTCTCTTTATTTTAAACCTTTATTAGAAATCAGGCCTTAGTAATTTCTTCCTACTACAAAGGACAGTACTAATCCCGCCAAAAGATCTCCCACTTAATAGCTCCCTGTAATTTTTTTCTACCTTGGCGCCTAAATTCAGGTTTTTTCATTACTTAGCTCAAAATAAAGTAATTTTCACTTTTTCCCCCCCGAAACTTTGATACATTCCTCACATTCCACCCGATAATTACTTTTTCCTTCTGTTTTACCCAAAGCAAAGCGAACCCAAAACTAGCTGCTTTTTTCACCTTCAGTTTCAGCTCTTTTATATGCTAATCTAAGCTAGAGTCCTTCATTCTTTTCCCAGCCTCTTTGATGTCTAGAATTTGCACCGGCTCTTCCCTGCCTCTAACCTTTAAAAGCTGCCAGCTTAAAAAATAAATTTGTCTTCGTTCCTTGAATGAAGTCCCCATGCAATCTGCGTGGTTTCATTTCATTTCTACAATATATTTTCCGTCATTAGCCATTCCTAGTGCCCACCTTTTCCCGTGGAATTTTTCCCGAACTCCACGAAGGATTTGTTTGCAGGTGCTGTAGACTGCAAACAAAATTTGGCTCACAGCAATTGGCGCTTCAACGAGGGGCCATATCGGAAAAGGTAAGCTATCTCTGTCTTTCCTTCTATCCTTTCTTTTCCTTCTCTTTTTCATTTCCAGGCCATGGAATTGGACCTCGCCGGTTGCCTAGGAACCCCTGGAAAAGTACCAGGTTTTAAGGCGAGAAGGTATACGGGAACATGGGTCAAAATTATTCTAAGCAACAATTCTTTCTGATACTATAAAGTATATTCTAAGAGCTAAGAGTTCAGCCATATCTCCACAGCAGATACAGCAATTTATTCTATTCTTAGAAACTTATAGCCTCTGGTTTATTGAGAGGGGTACTCTATGTTTGGAGGATTGGCTACAAGTACAGCAGGATATCAAAAATGTATATAAAACGTATGGTCCTAATGCCCATCTACATCTTATCTATACAATTTGAACAGAGGTTATGGAGGTAATTGATGATAAAAAAGAATCAGTACAAGCTACCAGGGCAGAAATGAAATATAGTCATGGTCAGCAGTCCAGGCAGAATACCAATATAAATTTTAAAGGAAAAACTAGCGATCAGTGGTTTGATAGAGCAAAGGACGGCTCAAAACCTTTAACAGCTGATATGCCGGTTCCTTCTATAGCATCTCTAAACTTAAAAACAAAAGAATCCCCCAGAAAACACCAAGTTATAGATGAATCAAAATTAGCTTTGGCTACTGTTTCTCCTGTGCATAAAGTTAAAAAAGTTTTTAGAACAAAACAATCTGTATGCTGCATCTTCTCATGCTACTGAGTCTTGTTCTCCTGTAATGTTTGAGAAATATGAGATCACCTCAGAACCACTTGTAACATCTATAAGAATTCAGGACAAAGATATTTTAGGCCACGTGGATACCGGAGCAGACTTTTCCTGCATCGCTGGAAAAGACTGGCCCCACTCTTGGGCAGTGGAACCCATTCCATTCCCTTTGAGGGGTCTAGGATTGCCTAAAAGTGTTCTAAAAAGTGCTGATATCCTAACTTGGAAAAATGGTGTAAGCGAAGGAAATTTCCAGCCCTATATTCTACCTCATTCATTGTATACTATACGGGGAAGAGATGTACTTAAAACTGTCTATAAATCATGATTAATAACATTTTTGCATATCTAATGCATAAATTTTTTCATAAGTCTCTGCTCAAATGTTTTCTTTAAATAATAATAAATATGTGTGTATCAGTAAAAGTTGCAGATCATAGCTAATGCAACAAAAGTAGAAATTCGCCAATTAAAAATTTATAAAGGTAAACAAATGCACTTAATTTTTTCTATTTCTCTTCAAAAACCTCCCTTTTATTATTATTATTATTTTTATTTTAATTATGACAACAAAGATGCAAAGAAAGAGGACAGGGTAAAGTTACAGTGGAAGCCCAATCACCCATAAACAAAATTCACGGTATTCCCATCGAAGATATCCCAGCCTTGAACTTTCAGCCAAAGAACATTAAGAAAAACAAAACTAAACCCATGTACAATACAATTACTTTGTCCCTCAAATCCCCAATTGTAGTACATACTATTTCTTAGCAGCACACAATATAATCTAAAGACATTAGACTTATGTAACTCCTTAAACATTGAGGGCAAAGTACATTTCTCTAGTTCCATGCACATGCTTACTAGTTTAAGTTAACCTCAAAAGTTTTAGTGGGTTATTTTTCTTAAGGATTAGCGTCAAGGGAACTTAGTAAAAAACGGTATTAAAGTGGCATTTGTTTGCATAGGCCCACCAAAACATAAGGGACATGGAAAGACAAATTATGGTCTAAATACAAGGAGACCCTACCCCTGAAGTTTCCTGGCACAGGACTGACTCTAGGCTCCAGGCAAACTAGTTTGTCCAATTCAAGTCATCGTCTGTAGTGGCAATACACCTCCATTCCTCACATAGTCTCTGTTGTTGGTATCATGCTTCTGTATTAAAGATCCTGGAGTCTGCATATCCCATATTGCAGTCAGGATGGTGCAGAGCATGCTCTTGAAAAACCTCCCTTTTTAACTAAGAGTCGACTCTTCTATTTTCTTCTAAAAAGGCCTTATCTTATCTTTTCCTAAAACAATTTTTTATTAATAGCCAGCAAAAATCTGGCGGGAAAAATTTGGAAACGTCCAAAAATTTCCCACAATTTTTCTCATCTCATCTTTTTCCTGCAATTCACCTTTATTTTTGTCAATTTATGTGCTGTGTGAATCTAAAAGTTTGTCTAAGTGTGCATTGAAATTGTGTGTCTGAAGACAATGTGTGAGCATATTACAAATGTGCAATTTAAAAAAAACAGCTTTTTCCTAGGTCAAAACCTCGCCTCAGAAAAAAGCAAAGAAAAAAAAAAAATCTGCGCTTTGAATTCGAGAGGCTTCTAGGCCCTGAGGGGGAAGGAACCCTCCCCCACAGAGAGCTCATTGTGGTCATCAGAATGAGGACAAAATTTCTCAAGGTTTCCAAATTTCTCTTTCTAAAAGGTTTTTAATAAATCAAAATTGTCTAATGATATTGCAGTTAATTAAGATTTAACCATAGTATTAATTTTGTGTATACATAATATTTTTACAACTTAATTTTAAGAAAAAAAATTTTTTTTCTTGGTCACATAAATTTATTACTGTGTAATATTATCATTGGTCATAATAATATTAAAACTGGTATCAAATTGTGTTAATTCTTTATTGTTATCTAAAATAATAATACATCTAAAAACCAATTTTCAATCGTCTTTAATAACATCTAGCATTTTATTTACTTATATTTTAATTAAGGGTAATTTTCATCATTTCCATCTTTAAGCCTTAATAAAAGTTTTCTAATGTTAACAAATAGCTGGCATATACCACCTGTCAGCACTGGTTTTAATTTAGTGAAGGTGTATTTCATCTACAAATAATGTCCTCAAATTTTCAACAAATTTTAGTACCTTTAATTGGTATAAGGGAACTTATCCCCAAAAGTCTACAACTTTAACAATTTAATTAATCAGGCCATTTCATTTGTCAGTCTATTAGTGCCAAATTATTTTCAAAACACTAATCTAATGCTTTATATGGTAAAATTCTAGTAATAAAGCATGCTTTTTAACCTCATGTTACAGTAATCATAAAATCAGAGCTACATAACTTATTGCAATTTTAAAAATTTACTTGTTGCTCTGTGCTTTCAGCCTCTTAAAATCTTTAAATTTATCTTTTGTTATACTCAATGGCTACCTTACTTTGCATATGTATAAACAAGAATGCCTTCTCTGCAAACCACATTTGCAAACAGCCTTCAGTGGCTGCCCCCCCAAAAAAAATTTTCTCCAATCTTAAAAATATATATGTTTAAAAATATAATTTTAATTTTCTACTATCTAAAATAAAATTTTTTAGTTAACTTGTATTTGGTAACTACCTTCTGTATTTGTTTTATATGCATTTAAAAAAATACTTAAGTAACAGTTACTTAATACCTACAACAAACTGGTCATTAGTAACAAAGTTTATACATGTACTAATTACTCTACCTTATCACGGTAACTCTTACCCAAAAATTTATGGTAAACAAATTAACAGTAATATTCAGCTGTGTTTTCTCCCAAAAAATCATTAAGGTTTTCTTCCTAAGAACAGTCAGCTACACGCAAACTTGGACCTCCATCTAACACCATGCACAAAAGTCAAATCCAAATGGATTAAAGACTTTGATATCAGATTCGAAACTGTAAGGTATATAGAAGAACATATAGGTAAAACACTCCAATTACATTGCTACTAAAGAATTCTTTCAGGAGGAATCATTACTGTCCAAACAAGTAGAAGCAGAGGTAAACAACTGGGGCTACATTAAACTGAGAAACTTCTGTACCTCAAAGGAAACAGTGACTAGAATACCAAAGCCACCCATATTCACCCAATACCCATTGGATAAGGGTCTAATATAGAAACTATACAAGGTACTGACAGAACTTACCAAGAAAAAAAAATTAACCCCATCAAAAAATGGGGAGAAGTAATGAACAGACATTTTCTCAAAGAAGAAATACAAATGGACAAAAGGCACATTAAAAATATTCCATATCTGGTAGAGGCTTGGATCCTGGGAATGTTAAAGTGAATTGTGGTTGTTTCCATAATTCAGGTGTGTGTGGGCAATGCCCATTCTTCTGAGGCCTGAGCCAAATCATTATGCCAATGTTCAGGGTAAAAGGCCTAATTACATTACCAAATTTGTGTTCCCATCTCTATTAGATAAGAACTTATTTGTATATGTATTATTTTCTCATTTTAATGTGCCTATGCAAAGGAGAAGCAATGCCACAAGATATTGCATTGTCTTTAACATTCCCAGGATCCAAGCCTCTACCAGAGAAGACCTACCACTGCTTTGGCATTGATTTACTCCAAAGAGTACTCCCAACACCCAGGCGACTCAGCAACAGTCTGCATGCAGGGCAGATCGCTCTGAATTTAATGATATGCTGAAACTAGAGGATGCTCAACATCAGCCTGACATCAATGAAAGAAATGCACAGAATCCAGAGTCTTTAAATATAAAAGTCTGATACCAACTATAGCTAAAGTGTGAAAAAGTTTCACCAGGACCTTGAGAATGACTGGAGTTGGATAGACTGGTATGCCTGGAATCCAGAGTCTGTCTTATGCCAATAAACTTCTGGGGTGAGGCCTTTTTGTAATCAGGTCAAGGATTTTTTCTCCCATTTTCTCCATTTTTCTGGACCTATGCAAATATTGGCGATTGCCACTATCACACCTTTACTATATTTTTTTACTCTTATCCTTTAAGGAAAAAAATACAACTTACTGAACTTAAAAACAAACTACTCTAGTAGAATGCCTGTCTCGTAAACAGGCAGGGGATGGGAAGGGGGAGGGGGTAATGTTGCACTGGTGCAGTTATGACTGTAACCCAAATATGATCATGTTACTTAAATAAAAATATATTTAATAAAAATAAAAATAAATTAAAAAAAAAGAAAAAATACTCCATATCACTAGTCATCAGGGAGATGCAAATTAAAATAACAATGAGGTACCATCTCATGCCACAGTGACTGGCATACACCGCAAAGAACAAGAACAGTCAGTGCTAGGGGGCTGTGGAGAGAAAGGAACTCTCATTCACTGCTGGTAGGAATGCCATCTAGTCCAGCCTTTGTGGAAAACAATATGGAGATTCCTCAAAAACCTGGAAATTGAGTTTCCATATATTTCAGCTATACCACTCCTAGGGATATAACCTACGAATACAAAAATGCAATACAAACACTCCTTCCACACACCTATATTCATTGAAGAGCTATTTACAATAGCCAGATTCTGGAAACAAGCAAGATGCCCTTCAACAGATGAATGACTAAAGAAACTGTGGTACATATACACAATAGAATATTATGCAGCTGTCAGGAGAGATGAAGTCATGACATTTTCCTATACATGGATGGACATGGAAGCTATTATGCTGAGTGAAATAAGTTAGAGGGAGAGAGATAGACATAGACTAGCCTCACGCATCTGTGGGATTTAAGACAATTAAAAGATAGTTTGGTAATAATACTCAGAGGTTTGAAAGGACTAGTCCACGATTTGAAACTTATCACATAGATTGGTGAGTGCAGTTAGAGAAATAACTACACCAACAACTTTCATGATAATGGAAGTGAGTGTGGTAAGTAGAAAACCTGTCTCAAAGACAGACTGAGGAGGCGAGAGAAGGGAAATGGGGGGCATTGGTGGTGGAAAGGTTGCACTGGTGAAGGGGGGGTGTACTCTTTTATGACTGAAACCTGACTACAAACATGTTTGCAACCATAGTGCTTAAATAAAGCTATTAATAAACACAATTTTTTTTTTGGTTTTTGGGCCACACCCGTGTGATGCTCAGGGGTTACTCCTGGCTATGCGCTCAGAAATCGCCCCTGGCTTGGGGGGGGACCATATGGGATGCCGGGGGATCGAACCGCAGTCCTGATCCTTGGCTAGCGCTTACAAGGTAGACACCTTACCTCTAAACACAATTTTTTTTAAAGGAAAAAGAAAGGTGGTATTTATAAGATTTTGAGAAAAGGGGGCCAGGAGTGCTGCTCCCTGCTGGGGGCTTTTCATGGTGGTTCTGAGGTCTTCAATATTTCCCCTGCATTTGATCTTAAATCCATCCTAACTGGAGGTGACCCAGTTTGAGATTCTTGCTGGTGTGAAATGACTGAGCACAAACTGGTGGTGGTTGGAGCAGGTGGTGTTGCAAAAAGTGAGCTGACAATCCTTAGTTAATTCCAAAACACTTTGTAGATGAATATGATTCCACCATAGAGGGTTCTTACTGAAAACAGGTGGTTATAGATGATGAAATCTGTCTGTGAAATCTTGTCCGGATACAGTGGGACAAGAAGAGTACAGTGTCATGAGAGAAAAATATGTAAAGACAGAAGAAGATTTCCTCTGTGTATTTGCCATCAATAATAGCAAATCATTTTCATATATTAGATTAAGCGAGTTAAAGATTCAGATTCAAAGATTCATAGTACCTATGGTGCTAGTAGAAAACATGTGCGATTTGTCAACAAGGACAGTCAATACAAAATAAGTCCATGAACTAGCCAAGAGTTATAGGATTCCATTCATGGAAACTTCAGCCAACACCAGACAGTGCATTGAAGATGTCTTTTACACACTGGTCAGAGAAATCCATCAATGCCAAATGAAGAAACTCAATAGCAGTGATGATGGGCCTCAAGGTTGTATGGGGTTACATGTATGGTGATTCAACAAGATACATAGAACATTCTAGTATTAGAAGAAAGCCACTGATTATCAAGCTGAACTGACCCCCTGGCCCTGACTTCTCAAAGGAGAAGTTGTGTTGCTTTTATTAGCCTCATACAAAGCTCCTGTTATTTCCCCCAATTCTCACATCAGTAAATATTCTCTATTGGAAAGATCTCAGAGTAACTACCTCCTCACTTGGTTGTCTGACCAGGGAAATGAACTTCCTCTTTCTCCCCAAGATTTTTCCACCTGGGTTCTCCCCATCACAAACACCTCTGCCATCTCAGGTTTTTTTTTATCTAAAGCCACTTATGAACTGAAACAGAACCTAACTATAGGTGAATTCTGTAAAATATCAGTGTCTCAAGCTCTATATAGCAACTGTTCATCTTTGGGGGGAGAAGAGAAGTGAGTCTTTTTATTGTTGACCCTGGTACAATATTCAGTCTTCAAGAAATATCAAATTACTGTTTTGCTGAGAACATAATTGAAGTTGCTAATTATTTTTTTAACATTGTTGGCTATAATCCAAAAAATTGGCACCTCTTCTGTATTCATAAACACAAGAGTACTGGTTTTTGAGTTTATCTTTGATTTTGTCAACTTTAATGTAACTGAGTCCATCTTTTGCAGTGAAGTGTCGTTTCCCTAGAAGTAGAGAGTAGAATTCCTTTATGATACTTCAGAAGAATAGATATCACTAAAGCATGCCTCATTATATCTCAAAACCATATACATGATATTCAGAAGAATACATATTCATTATACATAAAACTGAGGTCTAAGATGTTTATGACTTGTCTACCTTTGAATAAAAAAATAGATAAAAGCAGATATAACTAAAAAAAATTTGAGAAAAGTAGGACATTACAGATGTCATAAACTACATAAAAATACACATGTATTCTAAAAAGATGTGTGAGAAATATAGTGTGGCTAAAATGTACAGTGTGTGGATCATGGGAAATCCTTGAGACAATCCCCAAATGGGGACTAAATACTTATTATTATTATTATTTTTTTTTGGTTTTGGACTACACCCGGTGACACTCAGGGTTACTCCTGGCTATGCACTCAGAAATCTCGCCTGGCTTGGGGGACCATATGGGACTCCCTGGGATCGAACCGTGGTCCATCCTAGGCTAGCGTGGGCAAGATACCTTACCACTTGTGCCACTGCTCAGGCCCCTAAATGCTTATTTTTATAAACATTCCACAATCTCCCTCTTACAGGAGGATGAGACTGAGAGGGTGTGAAGGTCACCTATTGTTCTTAATCAAATTACTGCTTGAAAGTTTTTCTTTGACAATTCGCTGCACTTGTAAACTCTAAGTCTTCTCATTTAGAAATCTTTATTTTGTGATATATTAATTAAAGCTTTTGAAGACTTGTGCTTCTTTGTACACCAAACAAGGTAGACTTGAATTTGACTATTCCAATGTACCCAAAGAAATAATATCAGGAACCAGAATGCCTTTCTGTTTTATTACTTTTGGCTCTGTTGTGGGTTATACTCTGTATACAATTCCAGAGCAAGTCATGCCATCTTTGGGATCAGGGTTTCTGAGACTATATAAGATATTCTCCATGGGTATGGAGCTAAAACATGACACATCTGAATATATGTTTGGGAATCACTTGACAGAAATAAATGGCAAACAATGTCTAACATCCATGAATATTTATTGTATGACTGACAGTTATGAACTACTTTGTAACTTTATTTCATGGTAATTCGATTAAATTTTTTTATTACAAAATAAATATAAGGTCAGAGAAAATAGCTATCTGAATAAAACACTAATTTCATGATGACCAAAAGAATTAAAATTGACTCAGGCCCAAGAAATTAAACCATCCTAGGTTTCAGCAGACCTTAGAACAATGATATGAAACTGAATCAGTAAGTTGGGGACAGGCTATGAAAAGTTTTGTAGACAAAATCATAAGTGAGAGAACACTAGCAACTCCATCTTTTTTTCTTACTGATGTTATTACTTACAAACTTTCATTCTCCTTGGCTCTTACCCTGCTTTCCAACATTAAAAGACATTCTCCTTTAAATGCATTTTGTTTGCTATTGAAACAGGTCCAGTTACAGATTGATGGGTGGGGAGTGGTGAAGGCAAACAGCTTGCCCTCTGAAAAAACTCCTGTATAGTTCATTAGACTCCTTTCTGCTCTTGACCCACTTCATATAATTTTCTTTAAATTTACTTTTCCAACAATTCCTATGTAAACTAATAATCCTAAGAGTAAGGAAATCTGTTTTTGGAGGGAGAGGTCAAGAGGAGGATAATAAGTCTACCATCTTTTCAGATTGCTAGCTCTGGAATAATTTTGTCTTCCTCACATCAACTTTTGTCTCTTGAACATTGGCTTTTTAGTAGTGAGAATTTGAACTTAGGTTCCGTAAAAAGAGAGTTTAATCTTCATTTTAGAGCAATGGAGAATGTTCTAAGATTTTTTTTTTGTTTTTGGGCCACACCCAGTGACACTCAGGGGTTACTCCTGGCTCTGTGCTCAGAAATCGCTCCTGGCTTGGGGCACCATATGGGACGTTGGGGGATGGAACCTCGTCCCATCCTAGGTTAGCACATACAAGGCAAATGCCCTACTGCTTGCACCACTGCTCTGGCCCTGTTCTTAGATTTTTATGCAGGAAGTTGACATAATCAGTAAGGTAAGTTTCACAGTGACAGTGGAGATAAAGAGTTGTTAGGGCAGAAGTGAAGGTAGGAGACTGACTAGGGTGTCTGGTTCAAGAGACCCTATTTAAGAGAATTGATAAAGGCTGAGAAAGGCAGCGATAGTGAATAACATGCGGGACACATAGCTCAAGGGATGGAACAGAGCAATCTGTCTGATAGAATTGACAGGACTTAGGGAATGTTTAATGTGGGAACTGAGGAAATAAAATCAGATTCCTTATACTAGGGATGAAGTTAGGTAGAAAGAGTGAAGATAATCAAGACCTCTGATTCACCCCTTATTTAATAAGGTAGAGTCAATGAGATAGCAGAAATGGCTAAAGGACAGGGACACAGTAAAATAGGTTACTGTGTATAGGTGTTGCTGTTATTTGGATCGAGAATGGTGCTGTTAGGGGACTATTATTGAAGTGATTCCATTAAATAATCAGCCTGTAGAGATGTACTTATGTGTGTTGTAAATAAAGAGTTGAAGTCCTGAAGACATTTGATGATCTGTATGCAGGTTTTACTCATTGTCCAGAAGAACCTGAAGCTACTCAGATATCCTGACCAAAATTGGAGACGGCAAGTATAGACAGAATATTATTTGTTTTAAAAACAGATATGAGTTTGGTTTGGGATAAATGGAAGAAGGCATTGTTTGTATGTAGGCAGGAACTTAGGGAAAAAGAATGTGACCTGGGAAACATGAGCATGAAGATGGAAAGGAAAAGAGGAGTGTCTTGCAGGCAGAACTTTAGGAAATTTGAATATTGAAACTGCAAACCAGGATCAAGAACCAAGAAGTCCTCAGATCAGAAAAGAGGAGGGAGAAAAGAACAAGAAAAAGGAAAAGTTATGGACAAGAAAAGAAAGGGAGAGCTTGGGTATACTTACTATTCATTTTATGGACAACAGTTAGTGATTGATATTCACCATAGAAAGTGCTTGCTCTTTGCCTAAATGTACCTCTATAATTCTGTGAAGTCTTATAGAAGTGACATATGACCCAAGAACCATTTGACAACTCGTAGCCAATGAAATGAGCATGTGCGCATGCACACACACAGACACTGACACTAATTACAGTGTGATAATTTCTACTTTACCAAGTTACAAGGTAAGAAGGTGTTGAGTTTTCAATTACAAGGCCTGTGATACGAAAAATACCTTGGCTTTTACTCCCCACAAGAATATATCAAAAGACCTAATTGGGAGTCTTATATTGCCTATGGAAGCTCAATACCTGTATAATAATACATCTTAAGATGTGTATTCCTAAATATATAGGTAGCCTCCTCCACCACATGTTTTATTCAAATACCTTTTCTTTTTAACTCAGTTTTATTTATTTGTTCTATTTTAATATATATATTATATATATTATATATTTAACTCAGTTTTATTTATTTGTTCTATTTTAATATATATTATATATATATAATATATATATCTTTTCTCTATCCTTACCATTTTTGGTGCTGCTTGGTACAAAAAGCCTTGACTGGGATAAAAGCTCAGATCAAAACCAAATCACAGAGACTGTGTGTGCAACCTGTCATCCTTATCCAGAATAGCACCAGCAACACAGTATGACACCATATGTTTTTGTATGGGCAGAGTAAAAAAAAGGGGGGAAACCATAGACACAGAAACAAGGCCTTATCTTCTAGGGATAAGAACTCACACTTTTTATAGCAGAATGGTGCCTCCTGTCCTAAAAATGTGTCATGTGGATACAACGCAGTCTCCAGGAGATTGAACAGTGTTAGTCCAATCCCAAATCCCAGATCCAAGACTTAGAACTGATACAGCTCCAGGCAACACCACCAGGAACTAAGTTTCATTGGGAGATTTATAACACTGCTCTGGCACCAACTTGTGCCAGTTTTGATATGACAACGAGGAAAGGACACCTTGACCTAAGACCAGGTTGTCCTATCACATCACCTAACACTAAATGTAAATCAGAAGAGGTACCATCCTTTGAACTGTGAAAAATAAGAGCACCAACAACAGAAAATTGACTGACAACCGTGACTGAACAGAACCTACCTTGGGACCAATAAGGAAAACCCTACCCTAGGCTGTAACCCAGGACTCCAACAACAACAACAACAACAACAAGATGCCTTATTGCAGAGGCCCAACCTGGACAACAGAGACTGAGCAGAACCTTTGGATCCATAATATACTAGGCTTCGGCTTAGGGACTAAACGAAAACAGGGAGCAAGTGTTACAGAAGACTGAATACAACAACAATAATGATAGGAACCTCTAGAACCGTAAAGACTCTAACCTGGACCCTGACCTATAATCAAGATCGCTAGCTACAGTGGCTTGATTTTCTCACACACAACTGAGAGGAAACTTTCCTGGCACCATAAAAAAGCTTTTGGAATGGGGTAATAAGTATATATGAAGCCAGGAGTTGATCCCATGATGGTATGCTTCAAGGATGGAGAAACCCTGAATCTCTTAGGCCACAAGAATTCCCTTTCTTCCCTAATGCTTACTATGCCTATGCAAAAAAAAAAAAAAAAAAAAAGTGGTGCAAAAGCCAAACCCTGCCACTCCAGCACCCCTACTTTTTCTTGTTTTGTTTTGATTTGTTAGTTTTTGACATTATTTTTCTTCCCTTTTTTCTTCCACTTTTCTTTCTTTTCACTTTTGTGGTTATTATTTGGTGATTTATTTTTATTTTTTATTTGCCAGGTGCATTTTTTTAAATTTTTTCTTCCATTTTTTTCCTCTCTTTCTTTTTTTGGTAGTCGTTACCAAATTTTTTTCTCCCTTTTTTCTTATCCTTTTTATCTCCAATGACGGTGGAATGGATGCTCAATCTACAACAAGCTGTAAAGTGGAGACCAGTTGCACTAGCATTCTGTGGGGTAACGGAGGGAGATATGGGATACATGCTGGGAACAGGGGTAGAGGGAGGACAGCACTGGTGGTGGGAATGACCTTCATTCATTGTCACTATGTACCATAAATGATGCAGTGAAAGATTTGTAATGCACTTTCGTCACAATAAAAATTAAAAAAAATGAGTGTGTTGAGTTTTTAGAAGTAACAATAAATTAATTATTGAAATACTAAGCCTGGGGGGCCAGAGAGATAGTAGAGTAGGTAGGGGTATTTGCTTTACATTAAAGTTGAGCTGGATTGGCTCTCCAGGACTCTATATAGTCCCCCAAGTCCTCTAGAAGTAACCCCTGAGCACTTCCAGGTATGACCCAAAAATCAAAAAAATATCCCCAAAGCCCAGAGAGATAGAAGTTCAGGTAGATTCCTTGCCTTGCACTCAGCTGACCTGGGTTTAGTCCCCAGCATCCTATATGCTCCCCCACATTCAGGGATCAGAAGTGATTCTTGAGCTTAGAGTCAGAAGTCAGTCCTGAGAACAGTTGGGTGTGGATCCCCCCTAAATAAGCAAACAACAACCAAAAACTATGGCTGGTGACTTTTGAGTGGCAAAGCTATAGGACCAAGATTTTCCATTCTTTTATTTTTTTTTTTATTTAAACACCTTGATTACATACATGATTGTGTTTGGATTTCAGTCATGTAAAGAACACCCCCCATCACCAGTGCAACATTCCCATCACCAATGTCCCAAGTTTCCCTCCTCCCCACCCGACCCCCATTCTTTTAAAATATTAAGAAAAAAATCACATTGAGAATAGAGAGGAAAACAAGTTACTGCCACCTAGGAATGTGTAGTCTTGTGGAGACCACTGAAGTCTAAGGATTCCAAACAGTGTAAGCCTTCATGAAATAAAGACAGTAGACAGTAGCCATCAATAAATAGCTGCTGACAAAACTGTTAAGTGAAAAGCTGTAGAGTGTTGAAGAAGATGGTTATTATTGAATTCATCTGGCACAAAGAGGAAGTGCTCCCTCATGAGATGCGACAAGAACGACAAAGCCACGTAGAAGCATCTTGAAGAAGTGAAAAAGGAACACCAATTTAATGGGGCCCTTAGAGCATGACAGAATCTTTAAGAAATACAGAAACACATGACTACCATGAAAATGTTGCCAGTTACTTTCAGTGTGGGAAACTATGGGATACATAAATTGGTCTCTGTAATGAATAAGTGACATGCAAACATATTCAAGGGAGGTCCTATTATCAGAGAAAAGATTATTTAAAAGAAATATCAACCAAAAGCAACAAGTGGATTTTGGATTCTAATGCAAATCAAGATTGAAAAAAAGTGAAAAGTAAAATGATTAGGATAGTTGTGTGTAGTAGAGAGTACAAGAGGCTGAGAGCTCAGCTTTGCAAGCAGAAGGCTAGGGTTTGACCCTCAGCACTGTACAATTTCCCTGAGCATAACTAGGTTTGAATTGCCCTAACACAGAGCTGAGAGTGATTCCTGAGCACTGTTGGGTGTGGCCCTATAAAAAGACTAATAAAGAAATATGGGGCTGCAGAGAGCATAGTGGGTAGGGCAGTATTCCAGGGTGTATCCCCTGAATAATGGTCCCCCTACGAGTAATTCCATCAGGAGTAATTTCTGAGTGTAAAACCAGAATTAAGTCCTGGGAACCAATGGGTATAGGCCCAACCCTACTCTTCCCTAACCCCAACCCCAAAAAAGATCTATCTTTCTTTTACTCATCTGAAGAATGAATGGTCACCAGCTCAGTGAAAGGCACTTTGAGGTTTCAAAATAATTGTCATTTTGTCCTAAAAAAAAACAACCATGTATATTCAGTTCTCTTTCTCTTCTAGAGTCAAAGTCATTGCCCCTTATTCAATGAATCCCTTGACATTTTGGTGACTGGAGGGACCTGAGTCTCCCAGGCTGTGGCACTTACCTCAGTCTGGACCATGTGGAGCCTGTGAAGTCTCAGGTCATGCACTGCTCCATAAATGTCCACAGAGTCCTTGGAGTCTAACTGTTGCAGGATTCGATCCAATGCAACAAAGGTTCCCGTTCGACCTACACCGGCACTGGAAAAAATAGCAGAAGAAAATTTATTCTTGTGTTTTTTAATTAAAAATATTGGGGGGCTGGACAAACAGTGTTCAAGAAGTGGCTCATGGCCACTCCCACCTGTCAAGCATGATGATGGTTCAATAATGGGGAGTCCAGAATAAAGTGCTGCTTGGGCCCTGTGATGCCAAGGACCATCAAGGGCCACACTAGCAATGCTTTGGAGACCAGATGGTGTGAGGGATTGACCCTAGGTCTGGTGCAGGTAACCATTATGTTATCTCCTAGCCCCAAACCTTTGATTAAATTGGCCTTTCAGGACTGACTGCATCCAGTGACAAGCACAGCTTATCTTCCCCCTCTGCTGAGTTATGGGCGAATATTGAAAAGCACTTCCTTTGAACATGCTTTCTCAAAGATGCATAACTCAAGGCTCCAGCTTTCCCTCCTTTGTCCCTCATCCTAGTGAAGTAGTACTCAGTTTATGTTATTTCCATGCCGGTTTCTGTACTTTTCCTATATATGTGGAAATCTATAAATAGTATATTTATTTTATGTGTTTCCAAAATGTGCTAAAATGTTTTATGTATCTTTTGATTAACTTTTCATTTTCAGTATTGTATTTGAAGATTTACCCAGGTTGTCATAAGTGGGTCAAGTTGCTTTTAATGACACCAGAATTCATTAACCGTTTCTAATCCATTTATTCCCTATTGATATATGATCAGAGCATTTTTTTTAGTTTTTCTCTGTTAAAAACACTGGCTGTGAACATCATTATGCACATCTGGAAATTTCTTTGGGTTGATATCTGTAAGCAGAAACAGAAATCTGGGCCACAGGGCATGAAGACCTTTTGCTTTACTTGTGATGGCCAACTCCTTCTCAAAGTATAACCCCATTTTTGCACACAAACACACACACACACACACTCATACACAAGAATATTTTCCTAGGGCTGGAAAGACAGTTCAATGGGCCAAGTTGGCTTCATCTGGTCCTCCAAATACAAGAGCCAAGATAATCCGAGTTCTACTATGTGTGACCACCCTCAATGAATAGTTCTCCAGTGGTCCTGAGTGGAAATGTCATTCTTCAAAAAACAGGAACTTCTGAAGTTTTGAATTCCTATTAAAAGCATCAGGGTTCCAATGACATATAAAAGCAGGACAGCTGAGGTGCTGTGCTGATTGGGAGAAAATGAGTGCATTTGACATTTTCTTACTGTCGTGATCCTTGCTCTCTGTTCATTGGTGCCATTTGGTTATGGTTATCAAAGTGTTGTTGCAAATGTTAATTAGCAAAACATCAGGGGACAGAGATAGAGAAAGTATCATAAAGAAAGAGACAGAGAGACAGATTCAGAGAGAAACACACAGATTAGCATTTGTTGTTAGGTTGATTTTATGGACACATGCTTTGAAGCAAAGAGAATTTAATAGGACAAAATTTAAGAGCAAAATTAGGTCCCACTGGTTGTTCCTTGAGACCTGGAGAGTGATGTGGAGCAGGGATGTTGAAGGATTCTTGGGTTGACTTAGGTAGAGTGGAAAGCTAAGACCATTCCAAGGAGCAGGAATGGCAAGAAGCAAGAATAGGCTTGTGCCGTCTCCTTCCTGGCGAGAGTGGGAGGTGAGTTTTGGGGAACTTGGAGTGGGGGAAAAGATAGGAATAAGGACCTTGTATTTTGTACAGTAAGAAAAAGAGCAAGAGGAAGCACGAAGGATGGAGAGTGAGGGTGGGGGAGAGGTGGGAAATGACGAAAGTGGGAAAGGAGAACTCAGTGGAAAGGAGTGAGGCTGCGGAGGAGACTAGAGAGGAGGCTGTAATAACATCCTGGAGGGCTAGGCTGGCTGGCTGGCAGACAACCCTCCATCCACCCACCAGACTCCCCAGGCTTAGAGTTTTTGTTCAGACTCTGTGCTGCCATTGCATTGGCTTGGGGTTGCTAAGTACCTGCAGTGTACCACAGTGGGCCCAGACCCTGGGCTTCTGTTGACAAAGTCCCTGACAGTTCTCACAAACTGGATCAGGGACTGGGTGGTCTCTGGCACTCCATGGTCTGGCCATACTGTGTAGTGGAAGTGGCGGATGACTCTATGTACATCGAGCTGTTCTTCCTGTAAGAGTAGAAAGGGCATTGAGACTAACAGCCCATTGGAAACTGGGCTCAGTTTAGGCTGGTGCTACCGCAGTGGCATCAGAAGAAACCCAAGATTTGCAGAGGGCCCACATCATTCTAAGGTGGGGTGTGTAGCCATGGACATACATACACTGCATATCCTGAACTCTCGAATGGTCCACTCGGGCAGCACAGACTCTGATAGCATCTGCAAGATCAGGTCACCATAGTATAGAGAATCCTGGTCGGCTGGCCAATAGTGGTCACATTTGACCTAGAGAAAGAGAGAAAGGAATGAAGCCCAGAAATCTGACTCCTCTGTGAACCAAGACTTTCCTTCCTCGAAATGTCATCCCCTTGACTCTGGGATCAGCTGCTAAAGCCATCAGACCATCTGTTGAGCAGCTCACAGCCTGGGCTGAGGCCAGGTTGCTGCTCCTGGGAAAGAAGCCCAGGTAAAGGGAGCAACCCCTGTCTTGACTTCATGACTTTTTAATAGAGTGTGCTGGAGGTGCTGGAGGGCTTCTGTCATTGTTGCTTTGTTTTAATTTTTTTTAAAATTTCTTTAGCCTCTCCAATCTACTAGCAGAGAGACCACATGTCAGAATTTCTGGTTCTTTCTGAAGAAGGATATATTTGGACTGAGGAATGCACAGCCTTCCTGAGTCCTGTTTTATTTCTATTTTGATATCCCCACCTTTGTCTGAACAAAATGCTTGAAGCTAAGCAACTTAGACCTGCTCACAGTTAGGGATATGAGGATTAGGAACAAGTAGTTGTTGAGCACAGATCATCTAAATATAGATATCTATTTTCTATTTGTTTTTAATTTTTGGCTTGCCAGGCAATGCTCAGAGAATAGAAGGCAATATTCAGCCTACTAGGCTGGTTCTTTTAATGCCTGGGGCCTCCCATGCAATAATTTTGGAGCTTTTCTGTGCTAGAGGCCACTAGATATCCATAAATGCTGGGGTCCTGCAGAGCTAGAGGTGACACATGCATTCCTGCACATTCAAGGCATCAGCACTGACCCCTGAGCCATCCCCTTGAACTCTTCCAATCACTCTATTTTTGGGGGGGATGGTTTTAATCACATCTGGTGGTCTCAGAGGTTAATCTTAGCTCTGCACTCAGTAATCACTCTTGGCGGTGCTTGGGAAGACATATGGGATACCAGGGATTGACCACATGCAAGACAAATACCCTTTCCCTTTCTACTATAATATCACTCTGGCCCTCAAATCTCTCTTTTAATATTCGAAGTAAATGCACACAATAGAGAATTCTAAGTGTCATCACCAGTGATGTGCTTAATTTGTACAGCTAAGTTACTTTGTGTCTGCAGACACACTCTGAAATTTGAGTCTCCTCTCCTGAGAGGAAGGTAGGACCTGTGACTCTGTACACTGAAAGAGCAGACAAGAAGCCATGCAATCCTGTTTCCACAAGCCCCTCTGATCAATCCAAGGTTTCCATTGAAGACTTCTTTGATTGAAGCTTCTGTGTTTGAATCAGAATGGAGGACTCTGATGAATAACTCAGTGACTGGGAATGCCTGTTCATGCTGGCATGTATGATCTCAAGTTCCATCGGGGTGCCATCATATGCATTGGGGGTGTTTCTGTCAGTCCTACAATCTCTGGCACCATGAGCAATTTCTAATTGTTTTATGAGCACCACAGGTGTGAGGGGTAAAGCCAGATGAGCACCAAAACTAAAATATGTGCGAGCACCACACAACCAGAAGTGTGACCCATGTTGAGTGCCTGTGTGAGTTCCACCTTGCCTCAGGGGAGCCATACCACTGAAGTGTGTGTGTGAGTATACTACAACTCAAGAGGCGGAGCACCCTGGAGAGTACATTTACAAAGAGAACAGCTAAAGGTGTATACACTTTGGAGGGCCCCCCTATTCAGTGTGTGAGCATGACCACCCTTGGACAGCACCACAGGTGAATAATGTGTGAGCACTGGTCAGGCATGGAGACTACTTTGGTCACTGTGACAACATGAATGACCAGGAAGAGAAGGGGAGGAAATAGCTATATTAAAAAGAATCAGAATCAGGCATCATGTGACTTTATCATAAGACATCTTTGGGGAGATGGATCAAATTATTATTATTATTATTATTATCATTATTATCATTATTATTATTATTATTATTATTATTATTTGGTTTGAGACTACACTGGTGATCAGAGGCATTACCAGTAGGTTTGAGGCCAGTCTCCTGAATGCAGAGCCAGCACTCAGCTCATTGTACTTGCACCACAGGATTGAATTCAACCAGGTGCAAGAAAGTGAAGAAAGTGGGAAATGAGGAAGACTACGCACTCGGCCCTTCTCCACACACTGGGTCACCATGACGATGTTGTGCACATTCTGTTCCCACGCCATTTTCCAGAAGTCATCCTTGGTGCCAGGAAGTGGTCCTTGAGTGGCGATGTATTCCCTTCTGAAGTTGTTACCCTGCAATGAATTTACAATATGGGGAGTCAGAAACAATGGGGCTCTTCAGAACTATAAACAAAGCAGGAGCTCTGCAGAGAAGATACAGAGGTCTTTGCCAGATCCCTGACTTGAGAAAAAGATATGAACATGAGAGTCAAGGCTGGGAATCTGCAGGACAAAGGCCGGAACTAGGGACTATTGTTCAGGGCCTCGCTTCCTTTTAGGAGTCTGAGTCCATTCTAAAATGCCTGGGAGGATTCAGGGGAAGGTTCACAAAACACTCAGGATTGTGTGTGAATAATCTGAGGGAGGGATAGTCTTTGAAAAGGCTCTTTCCTTATCTGATCTAGAAGAGTTTCTTTTACTTTGGATCATTGACATTTAAAGAATGTTGGTTAGGAGATGTTATAGAAAAGACAAGAAACTTCTGTTTGGGACTATCTACCATGGCCCTTGAATTGTTCTTTCATTTTTATTTTTATTTATTTATTTATTTATTTTTGGTTTTTGGGCCACACCCGTTTGACGCTCAGGGGTTACTCCTGGCTATGTGCTCAGAAATCGCCCCTGGCTTGGGGGGACCATATGGGACGCCGGGGGATCGAACCGCAGTCTGTTCCTTGGCTAGCGCTTGTAAGGCAGACACCTTACCTCTAGCGCCACCTTCCCGGCCCCTGTTCTTTCATTTTTAGTCACTGCTTTATGTGTGAGATTATTTCCATGCATACACTCATCCTTCCCTCTAACCTCACAGAAAAACCTGCAGTTCCCAAGTCTAGTTCTACTACTCCTTATCCAATAGTCTCTCCCTTAGGGCACTGCAGCCATCTTGTGCCTGCCCACTCAGACATAGTGTCTCATCTGGCTAATTCTTGTTTATCCTCTGGGTCTCAGCACTGACCTGCTTTGCTGATTCTTCTATGTTTCCCTCAGTGAGTGATGTTTCCCCTTGAAAGCTCCCAAAACAACCTTGAACATCTGAGCCACATCTTGGGGCTCAGAGCAATTCCCAGATTACTGCATTGGGATCCCCTGAGAGCTTGGTAGACATGCAGAATCTGTAGGCTCCCCCACCTGGTCCCTGCTGAATCAGAAGCTTCACATGACCAAGAACTGTCTTGAGATTGAGGTGTATGGAGGCCCAGATTCTGTAGACTGTCTAGAGCGGTGCGTAGTAATTTCCTTATACCCTATTTCTGCTGAAAGTTCCTTCAGAGTCCATATTCCCTTGGACTCTGTCCCTGTTTATAACCCAGAGATCCTATATGCATAGCACATAAGTATTTATTGTGGCAAATATTCTCAAAATTTTTTGTAGAAAAAAAATGAAGGCCCACTTCAGAGGTGGTGTCATAGACTTTCTAGCTCCTAGCATCAGCAAGAAATTCAAACCCAGAATTCTCTGATCTTAAGGTGTGTTCTTCTGTTGGATGTGATAGGAAGTCAGCAAGATGCTAGCTGAAACCAGAGTTCAAAGGGTCAACACAGCCTTTTAGCTGAATCTGTGGTTTGCAGAACTTTACTCATTTTCAGTCACTTTTTTACTTTGGCAGCCTGAGTAGCACAGGGCCAGCTTCCTCAAGGAGTTCTAACCATGACTCAGGGATAGAGTAAAAAAATGAACTTTGAAATGCATCTGGGGGCTAGAGGTATTTGCCTTGCACACGGTTGTCCTGGGTTCTGTCCCCAACATCCCACATGGTGGCCTGAGCCAGCCAGGAATAATTTCTGAGCACAGAGTCAGGAGTAAATGAGCACTGCCATTTGTGGCCCCCAAACAAATTTAAAAAATTCATTTGGGGGACATGGGATGTGGCTCAAGAGGTAGAACGTGTGAGTGTGAGTTGCTGCAAGCTTCCAACCCAATAATGCCAAGAGATGTCCTGAAACAACAGTGACTAAAAAAAAAAAATGCATCTTGAACCATTATAATCTCATGTAAATAAAGCCACTATGGAAAAACAAAACTTCAAAGGGACCAAATCAGATATCCTGCATTTGAGGACTACCAGACATGGTCATTTTGTTTTTGTTTTTGTTTTTGTTTTGTTTTGGGGCCACACCCGGTGATGCTCTGGCTATGTGCTCAGAAATCACTCCTGGCTTGGGGGACCATATGGGACGCCAGGGGGATGGAAGTGTGGTCTGTCCTAGGTTATCGCGTGCAAGGCAGATGCCCTACTGCCTGCGCCACTGCTCTGGCCCCCAGACATGGTCTTCTAAAAACTTTATGTCTCCATAGCTGGGAATACTGAGATCATTTACAGAAGGGGGAATCTCCATTGTGGCCATCCACCAAACCTTCACTCTAGACACTCTGGCTTGGCTTGCTGACCACTTACAGGGATGTAGCTGGCATTGATGTAGTCAGAGCATGGGTCATCATCCACATTGGACAGCTTTACTCGAGAGGCATCATCTGGAAGAAAGTTGGTGGAGATTTATCACTGTGTTTGGGGATGATTTTATATGGTTGACGAAATGCTTGCATCTGAACCACATTAGCTCTGATCCTTACAACAGCCCAGTAGGGAGAGAGCCTTTTTATTTTGCAGATGAAGTTCAGACAAGATAACTAACTCACCCCAGGGTGTACGTGTAGCCCATAAACACACACATAAAACAAGCCAAATGCCTTTTGAAGTCCTCTTGGTGCTCTTCTTTGCAAAACTAGGGTACTCGCCCAGTGGAGTGACTGGTTCCTTTTACTGCTGGACTAAAACCATCCAGAAAAATAGTCCCCTATTGCTTATCCAGTAGGGTAAGATTAATAAAAAATATTTACAATGATTGCTAACTGGAGACTTTGTGAAGAAAACCCATGTTGGCCCTTGCTGTTGGCCCTATTAGTGTTCTGAGGCTTCTGAGAAGATGCACCAGGACTCCCAGGTGAAATGTCAACAGCACAAGAGACAACCCCACAAAACCAAAATTTAAATTGTGTGTTACTCTTCAGGAGAAAAGTGGAACAACCCACAATTCATTCCTTTTTAAAGGTATTCAGAGCCAGAATCTTCACTTCCAGCCATACTTTACAGTTTTAGCTGCATTTTATTCTTATGAAAGAGAAGAAGTGCAGGCGGAAGACAATTTTATATATCTAACACAAAACTCACAGGGCAATATATTGTTGTATCGATTCTTCCCTCTGTTCTCTGGCAGGAGTGCGATGTCACATGATTGGTTTCGACCCACATCTTTTAAGTCCTGTAAGGGTCCAAAATAAGTTTGCAAGTGGAGACTATGACACAGAATAAGGCAAACCACATAGTCCATTATCCATAATAATATAAGAGCAGGCACACTAGCAACTATTTATGGAACATTCGGTATTCATTGTGTATTAACTTAGATCCCCACAACAGCTTCACAGGAAATAATCTCCCCCAGTTTGTTTGTTTGTTTGTTTGTTTATTTATTTATTTATTTATTTATTTTTGTGGTTTGGGGGCCATATCCAGTTGTGCTTAGGGGATATTCCTGGCTCTAGACTCAGGTGTGACCACTAGTTGGTGCTCAGGGGCCATATGGAGAGCTGGCAATCTTAACCATGGTTGACAGGAGGCAAGGCAATTGCCTTATCCTCCATCCTATCTCTCTGGCCCATCATCCCTATTCTCCAGATGAGGCTCAGACAGGATGACTAATTTGTCCCATGTCACAGAGAGGACAAAGTTGGGAATCAAACCCAAAATTTGGAGACTTCTCACCAACCCACACTATCCTTGAGCCAAAGAAATGACAGCTCAAATAACTAGAAGTATTAGGTCAGCCTTTGAGATCTATCATTGCATTTTTATCATCAGACCACAGAGCACTTTTCTAGCTGTGGTGTTCTGGAGACAGCAAAGATCTCAGAATCTATGTGCATGAAGATCCTGAACTTCATTAATTTGTGATCACCCAAGAAAGGTGATTTTTTTTGTTTGTTTTGTTTGTTTGTTAAAGATAGGGGGCTGCTAAAGCATCATTGCTTTTGCGTTGTACCTCATATTCCTTGGATAGCAGGTAGTTGGAATCAGCCTGCAGCTTCATAAAGTGTCCTTCAAACTGGTGTATTTTTATAGGACTAGAGTTGAAACAAAAAACAACAGAAAGAAAAGTCAAATACTGTTGTCAAACTGAGTTGCATTTCAAGTATTTGCTACAGTAAGGAATTAATTCTTTCTCTTACCAAGAAATTTTCCGGTTTCTGTGAAGAGAAGGCCAAAGAAAAAGAAAGTTCCTGTTAGCAAATCTCACAGACAGACAATTTACTTTTTCAAAAATGATGTCAAGTCCATTGTGGCACTTACCCCTTCTGGCCCAGATTTAAGTGGACAGATAATGGCCTGTCACGTCGGATGCTCAGGCGGGCTGAAGGCCGATCTCGACCATGGCTGTGACATAAGGGAGAGAATTCATATTCTTGTTATGAAACTTAAACCTTTTTTCCCATGTATGGTAAGACTGTGCCTATTTGTGCAAATATGGATTTCTCAGTATGCCAGTAAATTTGCAGTTAGACGATATCTCAGAGAGGGGAGAAAGAAGAAGAACATGAAGAAGAAATAGATCTTTTCCCACTCAGTAAAGGAATCTCTCAATAGCTGAATAATTGTCTTCTCCGGTTTTTGGCTACAGGTTATAATCACTTCCCACACTCGCAATAAAATTTCCCTTAAAAAAAAAAAAGTGAACTTGAGATGCAAGACATGACTGCAAGAGAGGGCAATGTGCCAACTAAGGAAATTCCCTAAGGGAAAAAGGGCACAGCCACTAGGGCTACAAGCCCTTTGAATCATGTTGGTTTCTTCTTAAATTAGCATGTGGAAATGGGCCATCAGATGATGATGTCAACCCAACATTTTAGCATATTTCAGGGAAGCATTTGGGAACACAAATTGCAGACATCTCTGCCTTCACAAGGTAGCTAAAACACACACACACACACACACATATAATTTTTTCTCTACAGGAAAAACACTAGATTAGAGAGAAATCCATTCACAATCAATAGATAAATAAGCTGAAAAATGATTTATGAATTTAGGGTTTGGAGTGCATTGCGCATGTGTGTGTGTGTGTGTGTGTGTGTGTGTGAGAGAGAGAGAGAGAGAGAGAGAGAGAGAGAGAGAGAGAGAGAGAGAGAGAGAGAGAGAGAGAGTTGGGGGCAGAAGGAGGAAGAAGGTTATTTAATCTGGCTATTTAAAATGGAGTTCTTTTGCCTCTTTACATCCCAAACTAAAGGGCCTTTTCTGTTTACTCCTTTAAAACAAACATGAACTGGGTGGGTGGGTGGTTCCACTTGCCAAAAGGTTCTTTGTACTCACCTTGATTTCTGTCGGCAGATGAATAAGGCGATGACAGCCACAACCATGCCTATTAAGAACAGGCCAGCACTCACACCTTCAATGACACCAAACAAAGGCTCTGCAATGATATAGATGGATGGAACCACCCAGGCGGGAAAATGAGTGCTGAGACACCAATAAGAGGAAGAGGGCAACTGAGACCCTATCTCTCTAGAATGTGATTAGAGAAGAATTCAAAGGGTCCCACATGGAACCATTTACCATCTACAGGCTGGGGGAGGGAGGTGGTACAGCTAAGAAGATAAATCCTGGCTGCTACCCTGGTCAGCCATTACACTTTTGAAGTTAAGAGTGTTCTGCTTAAATATGCTGACAGCATCAGTGCTTCTACATAAAGCATGGAGCCTTCGCATGAAGGTCTACTGTTTGTCATGGAGATAAATATGCTTTCATTTGTATGAAGCAAATTACAACAGCACCTGAAAATTTAGCAAGTAATGATAAACTGCTGAGTTATAACTAAATCTTTTTAAAAAAATATTATTAAAATAAAATTTGTTAGTCATATAAATTTCAACTTACACTGTAATTTTATAATTTTAGTAGTTCTCAAAATTTCACCACACTTAATTTTATAAGATTATCATCACCATCCCTCTCCCAAATCAGCACTAGTCCTTTCAGCTGTCTCTCTCCTTTCCTTCCTTCCTTTCCTTCCTTTCCTTCCTTCCCTCCCTCCCTCCCTCCCTCCCTCCCTCCCTCCCTCCCTCCCTCCCTCCCTCCCTCCCTCCCTCCCTTCCTTCCTTCCTTCCTTCCTTCCTTCCTTCCTTCCTTCCTTCCTTCCTTCCTTCCTTCCTTCCTTCCATTTAGGCCATGGCAACCATTCATCCATTTTTGGATCTTCATAGACTTGTCTGTTCTGGACATTTTAAAGAAATTGAATCACTAAATTTTGTTCTTTTTATTAATTGGCTTTTTTCACTTAGTTGAACGATTTTCAGGTTCTTCCATACTGTAAAATTTATCAGTAATTTATTCTTTTTATGGATGAATAAAATTCACTGTGTAGATAAACCATAATTTGCTTATCTATTTATAGATATTTGGATGATTCTATGTGCTTGTTTACTATAAATTATGCTGCTATGAACAATGTATATGCTATGTATAATTTGGGTGCATGATGGGCATGGAGTTGTTGGGTTTAAAGGTAACTCTAGGTCTAACCTTTTGAGGATCTGTAAAATTGTAATCCAAAACAGCTGCACCATTTTACATTTTCACAAACAATATATATAATGGTTCTCCAATTTTTTCTTCATATTCTTGTTAGGACTTGTTATTGTCTTTTTTGATTATAGCCATCCCACTAGGTGTGAAGTAGTGTTTTGTGGTTTTAACTTGCTTTCCTATAATCACTAGTATAGTGGAGCTTCTTTTCCTGGTTTATTAGATATTTGTTTTGTTTGGGGGGCATACCTGGTGGTTTTCAGGGGCTAATCCTTGTTCTCTACTCAGGGATGACTCCTGTCATTGCTTGAGGTACCATGGGTTGCTGGGGATTAAGTCTGGGCCCCTTTATATGCAAAGTATCTGATGAGCCCTTGAACTATATTTTCAGTCACTTATTGGTCATTTGCATATCTTTATAAAATGTGTATTCACGGGGCCGGGCGGTGGCGCTAAAGGTAAGGTGCCTGCCTTGCCTTCGCTAGCCTTGGACGGACCGCGGTTCGATCCCCCGGTGTCCCATATGGTCCCCCAAGCCAGGAGCAACTTCTGAGCGCATAGCCAGGAGTAACCCCTGAGCGTTACCGGGTGTGGCCCAAAAACCAAAAAAAAAAAAAAAAAATGTGTATTCACATTCTAGGCAGATGATCTGAAAATAGATCATCCTATTCTATTCAGGGGTCCTCAAACTTTTTAAACAGGGGGCCAGTTTACTGTCCCTCAGACCATTGGAGGGTCTGACTATAGTAAAAACAAAACTTATGAACGAATTCTTATGCACACTGCATATATCTTATTTTTCAGTGAAGGAACAAAACAGATATAAATACAATATGTGGCCCACAGGCCATAGTTTGAGGACCACTGCTATAGATTTCCCCCCTCATTTTCTTCATGGTTTCTTTGATGCACAATTGTTTTAAATTTTTATTATGTTCAATTTATCTTTTTCCTTTTGTTGCTTGTGTTATGTTAAGAAACTATTACCTAAACCAAAGTCAAAAGATTTATTTTTATATTTTATTTCAAAAAGATTTGTTGGCTTAACTTTTACTTTTAGACCTCTGGAGCATCCCATTTTTTTGAAGTTACATTTAAAGCCTTTGAATTTATATATTCAATGTTCATTTTTAAAAACTCATCAGACCAACACAAATAATTCCCTCTTAGGAGAAAGCCTGTCTAGAGTACAGGTGGGGGTGGCATGGGGAGGAGGGAGATTTGGGACATTGGTGGTGGGAATGTTGCACCAGTGAAGGACATACATGACTGAAACCCAACCACAATCATGTTTGTAATCAAGGTGTTTAAATAAAGATATTAATTAAAAAAAACAAATAATTCCCTCTTATGATGCTTAATATTCTTTTAATATACATATATTTGCTATCTTGCTTTAATGGAATACTTAAATTTCTGTTGTATAATAATATTTCAAGTAGGAAGGAAGGATGTTTACAAAACCCCTAATTAATATTAAATTATAAACAAACATCTCAATTCTCTTAATTGTGTTCTGATCTCTTTTTGGTTCCAAAAGTGGGAGATTGTCCCTATATTTGGCATCAATAGAAGGGAGTGTTTATGAGGCTGAGTCATCTTTTGTCATGCAGCATGCAAGACTATTTTAGCTGTATAGAAGAACTTCCTGAGCTAGACCCAGCATTGTAGAGCACTGGGCTACCAGGAAAGAAAGGCTGAAGAAGACAATGGTGTCAAGGGACCAAAAAAAAAAAATTTCTGAAAAATGCTGCTATTCTCAGCATGATGGAAATATGCAAGGAAGAGTGCTCCAGAGGTGAAGTAGGGGTTTTGATGAAAAGTGCCAAAATTCCCACTCTATTATTTTGGCTAGGAAATTTACATTCCTGATAGCTCAAGCCTTCCTCTTAAAAGGAGGTTGATAATTTTTTTGTCTAACAGGGGGCAGTGAAGATTGATATTATGTGCTTTGTGCAGGACTGAAGACATAGACTAGGATAAGGTGCCTGCCTTGCATGTGGCCAACCCTGGTTTGATATCTGACACTACAAATATCCTCGAGTTCCACTGTGTGTGGTGTCCACTGCCTCCCACACTTCCAACCCCCCAAAGAAACAAAAATGTTCTATATCTGATGCTTAAAATTGCCTCCAGGAAGAAAGTAAGCAGTGACAATTAATTGCTATTTCTCAGCCTTTCTTCCTAACACATTAGAGAAGTTTATTGCATAAACTTATGTAAAAGCCTTTTTAGTTAACTTTTTTTTTTGTGTATATTTTGTCTATTGTCTTGGTTACCAGGGGCTGGAGAGCGATGAGGTGGGAGATGCTGTAATTTTTGTTTTGTTTTGTTTCTGTTCTGCGTTGCTCAAAATGGGAGTAGGGTCTCACTCATGCGAGGCAAATGCTTGACCACTGTGCTACATCCCTAGCACCTATGTAAACATTTATTATATTTTTAAGTATGTCAGTAAAATGGAGGAAAATTACCTATAATCCTACTATTATGAGATATTGTTAATAGCTTGGTATTTTTACTTTCAGATAGTCTTTTCTCTCTCTGCACATATATTTTCACCAAAGCCTTCTGACTGAAAGGCTTTTGTACCTACCTATATATTTCCCCTCTGTAAAGCTCTTTATTTGACTATTTTCACCCACTATTTAAAAAAAAAAATCATTTACAATGGGAAAAATATCTGGCATTGCCACCATTTTCCCTCTAGATGCACCCCTTTCTTTTCTTCTCCACAGAAGTTATACATTCCCTTGAACTCATAAAATTTATGATTATGTAAAGATTAAACTCCGAGTGAAAACAATATCCTCAGCTCCGCCACTGGAGGCTCTTGTGGGTGGTGCAGAGGTTGGCAGTCCTTTTTGGGTAGATGAAAAGGCAGCTTACCTGCCTCAGTGGTGATCGGCAAAGAGAAAAATGTGTCTGAATAGAGAGGCTTTGTGAATTCCTTCAGATCTTCATCAAACAGCTGGGTAAAAGCTCGAATGCTGATTCTGAAAAGAAAACCAATTTATTTCCATGTAGATTAGTAGCTAACCATAGAAAGGCCGATTAAAAATGTTTTCAAGGAGAAATTCGAGTAGACACCTGGTCAATATATATGTAGAGTGAGATATGAATTAGGAAGTTAGACTAGAGTTCATTGGTTTTGAACACATATATATTCAATATTTTATATATCTTAAAGAATTGGAGCATCTGTAGAGGTACCGGAGTTGTAACCTTCGGTTATTCTTCCAGTAAGGGCCTCATGGTTTAACCAGGTTGTGTGGACAACACTAGGCAGTGCTCTGAGGCCAAGGTTTGCCAGGGATCAAACTTGGGGACACACACACACACACACACACACACACACACACACACACACACACACACACACACACACACACTTTTTACTCCCTTGACTTATCCCCTCAGCTCCTTCTTGGATAATTTTGAATTTTCTTTTGCAGGAGTTTCTCTCCCAGGAGCTGAGGATATTCTAAAAACAAAACCAAGGATACCTTCTTTCATGTTGAAAGCTAGTTGTTAAACATACAAATATTATATGCCTAATGACAACATGCAGCATGAAAACAAAAAAGAGCAGACGAAGAAGGGTGGGAAGCCATGGGGAACAGGTGCACGGAACTGTTTTCTTCTTATAGTCACAAGGGCTCTCTGGATAGAAAACTTTTACACAAACATCTAGGGAGTGAGGGTGAGTCTCACAGAGCGACTTGCAGTGAAAAGAACACCAGGAAGAAGGACTGGGGGAACCAGCCTGCAGAGAAGTAGGAAGAAATTAGGATGGTTCTAAGAACAGAGCTCAGGTTATTTGAGAGAACAATGGCATCCCAGAATTGGAGAGCCAGTCTGGGGAAAGTGAATAAGATGGATTTTTTGGTTTGTTTATTTATTGTTTGGGCCACACCCAAGAACCTGGGTTACTTCTGGCTCTGTACTCAGAAATTACTTCTGGCATGCTCAGGAGACCTTATGGGATGCCAGGAATCGAACCCCGGTTGGCCGCATGCAAGGCAAGCACTCAAGCACTCTACATGCTATACTATAACTCTCTATATTTCTGGCCAAGATGAATTCTTGGAGGGCTGCTCCCCCTACCTTGCATCTCCTCCCATACCTGTAACATCCTGTCAAGGTCTTCCTACTTTTGAACACCCAGCTGAAAGAATCTCTCTCCCAAGAAGCCTTTAGAATTTTCACAGTAGTTTGTTTATAGCCTCCCACACATCTATTCCTCTTATACAGATGCACATTTCAAACTACTGAAGATAGACTTTATCTTTATTTCTCTTTTTTATTTCTCATAGCACTTTGCCCTGAGCTTTTCATAGAGGAAGCACATGTATTGAGTTTATTATCAGCACAATAAATAGACTCCTCTGAGTAGGATTATTTTAATAAACAGATAAATAATTAATAGTCATATTTTGTTTTAGCTCTTAGTGTTTTCAGAACCTGAACTCTATAGCACAGCATTAGCGATCATGGGGTTCCATCTCTCCTTTCAGAAAAAGGAGGTCAAGAGAATCTGACTACCTGATTGTGGTCACATTGCTTTTCTATTTAGAGTAGAAACAAAACCAGTTCAGCACTTTCCTAACCCCCAAAGTGCCTCTCACCCAATGTGGCCTGCCCTTCCTCTCCCCTATGGAACACTAATTAGACACCCAGATAAGACAACCCCAACTTCCAGCGGGAATGCTTTATATTCATTGGCATAATAAACAGAGATATCAGCAAAACCAAGCAGTTCTCTTTCTTTAGAGCCCTAATTTTCCCTTTCCTATTTATTGTCCTTGGAAAAGAAAAAAAAAAAAGAGGTCTGATTGCATTGAGGGTCGCTGTGCAGATTCTTGCCTAGAGCCAGATAGAATTTTGGGCAGCCACCACACCAGCGCCCTTTGCAAGTAATAGTCCCCTATGCTTTGAAAGGTTGGACCCCCTCTTATTGAATGTTCTCATCCTGGCACGCTTTTCATATCATGGAGCCAAGTGGAGAGATATAGGAAAGCTGTGGTCTAGAAAACAAATATGCATGGCATGATTTGATTAAGCTATAATAAGAATGTGTAACTTTCATAGAGCATCTTGGCTCCTTCCCTTCTTGTTCAGAAATATTTAATGAGAACTTCTTTTGTGCTGGGAACTTGCCATATTGTCTTATAACCAACATCAGGGCTGCCTCCTTTATAAGGATATGTCGTCTGTCTGATCTCTGTCTAGCAAAGAGAATCAAGAATGAAAACAAGGGTTAAAAACTCACAAGATGAATCTTATGAATATGAAACTGTGCAAGTACCCAAGTCCCAAACAGAGGCTGATGGGCAATGTGGGTTAAGTTGAGTTGACTTTTGTGAGGAAAAAACAAAACAAAACAAAACAATGACCCACTAGCTGGAGGAATAAAAGGCAGCTCAGAGCAAGTGAAAAAAATATGCGAAGGCCCATAGTAGAAAGTGTCACATTTCAGGGAATTCTGGGAAATTAGAAGCAAGAGGACAAAAGGTACTGTGGGAAATGGGAGACACAGCTGGTAAGTCTGCAGGAGGGAGACATCAAAGCTTTGGGTGCCTGATCTTTAGTCTTTGTATGTTCCTAGAATTGACTTGAAACCCCTGGGGAGACCTTTTATTGGGAGGAAGGGTGTCACATAGTGCTGCTCCAGGGTTACTCCTAGCTCTGCACTCAGGAATCCATCCTTGTGGGTTGGGGGACTATATGGGATGCTGGGGATTGAATCCAGGTCAGCTGCATGCAAGGCAAATAAATGCCCTACCTGCTATACTATTGCTCCCCCCTGTTCCCCCGGAGACCTTGATCTAGAAAGATGACTGGATTTTATCTGTCTCCTCCACTACTTCTCAGGAAAACTCTATATATCCTGCAGATGAGAAAAGTGAGGCTTAGGAACCTAAAATGTCATCTATTGGGCTATATTGCCACTTCAGGGCAGGGCTGGAAAGTAAATAAATGTAGGAGCTTTCTGTGTCAATTGGAGTAAGAATTTTTTCTTTCCTCTTATGACAAACAAACACATAACAAGCAAATAAAACCAGCATCACTCTCCAGCTCACAAAGAAAAAATAGCTCTTTTGTTTAGCTCTCCTTGAGTCCAACTGATAGAATTTCTGAGACTTCTCTTGAATCTGGCAGGAGTAGAGGAACCCCAAGTTCTTATCTCACTTTCATTTATCCTGTATTTGTTCTAAGCTCTCACAGCCTTCATGGTCTCCTCTTGAAGTAAACCTGACAGACAAATTTCTGTATTGCTACGTGCCTATCTTTGCTGGGGTGGCAACAGCATATTTGTGAGGTGTCCTGGGCACAGTAGGGGTTGTACAGAGTTCCTACCCCATGTGAGTACTTTGCTTTAAGAAAACCATTACCTTGCTTTGTTTATGCTAAAGATGTTCTCATTTTTTTTGTTTTTTTTGTTTTGGCCACACCCAGTGATGCTTAGGAGTTACTCCTGGCTATATGCTCAGAAATTGCTCCTGGCTCGGGGGACCACATGGGATGCCGGGGATTGAATCCTGGTTTGTCCTGGGTCAGCCATGTGCAAGGAAAACACTCTATCAAAATGTTTCTTCTGGGACACAAATTGATGATTTTCATTAACATTTAAGAGTAACACTGAAGCACTAACCAACCCAAATGGACATTGGCCTATTGAGAACCTGACTGCAGACAACCAACACAGAAGGTCCATTCTTTACAAAAGTACTACTCTAGGATGCCTGTGATCTTAAAAATATCTAATATATATATATATATATATACTTATATATAATACCCTATCTATATGCTTATATATAGCACCTGGTATAGATTATTTACTTAGTTACTTAACTCCATTTTGGGAATCCCTCGATTTCTGTTCTGTGGGGGGACCATAGTGCAGAACATGAACATGCAAATTTCTAGTCTGGAAGGGGCTGCTGATCAAAGCAGTATTTCTGGAGTCAAACCAACCCATTGCTCCTTGCCATCTTCCTGGGAGGAGAGGAGCTCTGATTATTTTCAGGGTGTTTTTCTTCAAAAATCTATCTAGACCAAAGAGCTCTTTCATCTTTTTTTATGTCTTAGAAGGGAAATAACTAAGTGTAGTGCCAGTCCTTCCCGAAAGTGAAAGATATACTCCCGTATTTTCTTCCATCTACCTAAACTTAATATTCCTATACGGGCATTTTCCCAATCACTAACTCCCTAAATGATTTGATTCCCATGCAATAAGTTTTAAGAGCTCGAACAATCTATTAAAAATCCTCAGTTCACCGCATAATGAACTTGAGTACCTGCCCAATGCTGATTGGCCTTCGTGGTGCATTACCTGTGCACGAAGTGGGGAGAGCTTTTACAAATGACTCAGGAAAATGTACAGCAGTATGGAAGTGTAGGTTATTAATTTATAGAAGTTCATATACATCAGATACCCGGAAAGCTCAACGCTTAGTAATGTAGCATGTCTGCTCTAGCAAAATGCAAGTAATACATCTCACCTGTAGGCAGTGCGTGGCTTCAGTGGTCCGTCACAAAATCTTTGCTCCTCCGGATCACACTTTCCACCTAGGCTTTCCATCTCTGCTCCCAGCTTAATATTAAAACTCTTGGAGTTGCTCTCAGGATTTTCAGCGCATTTGCTGGCAAAGTAGTCGGTCTGATACATGCTAATGGAGGCATTGTGCCTGTACTCCAAGTAGGAGGGTAAAGGGTGCTGTGTTTCAGGCCTTACATCCTCAATGCCTGGAGAGAGAAAAAACAAAACTCCACTGTGAAGAACTTCCTTGTGATTTCAATGATTTCTAAATAGGTTTCTAAAATGCTTCCTCAGGGGTGGAGTGAAGACGTAGCGGTAGTGCGTTTGCCTTGCACGCGGCTGACCCAGGAAGGGATATGGTTCAATCCTTGGTGTCCCATATGGTCCCCCAAGTCAGGAGTGATTTCTGAGCGCAGAGCCAGGAGTAACCCCTGAGCATCACCGGGTGTGGCCCAAAAAACAATGCAAAAAAAATGCTTCCTCAATTTTTACCTCTGGTTATGTTTACAATACAGCCTCTGTGATCTTGAAGGTCTCTGTAAAATACTTCTAAGGAATTAGTTACTTATTTTTTTCCTAAAGTATAACATATATAATTTTATGCATATTCTCCATTCCTTTTCTAGGAAATAAAAGTGTTATTTTTGTAGGGTTAGTTCAATGTAAGTGATTATATGTCCAGATTGTTGGACACTCCTTATAGGAGAGGCAACTTGGTCAATCAGCTCTCTAACTTGCCAATAATCATAGTAGCTGAGCTCATAAGGAAATCCCTATGAGCTGGACAGAGGGAGCAGATAAGAGAAATCAAGTCTGAGGCCAGAGCCATGGCTCCACTAAGCATGTTCCACATGCTACGCCAGGTCTGATAATTGCTCTGTGTACAGCTCTATTATCTGGAATGCTGTTTAATCCTGGCTTGAATTTGACCCTTCATGCAGAACACTTCCCAGAATTCTTCCCCTGTCCACCCAAACTCTTGTGTGTTTTGGCATCTCAAACTCATTTTGATGTTGACTAGAGGAAAACATAATTAGGAAGATAAATATTATAGAGATTGGATGCCACTGGCCTCTGGACTTCAAGGAATGGTACTGTGAAGTTTTTTTTGTTTTTTTTTTTTTACTGCATCCTGAATTCTTGTTAAATAGAATTTGTTCAAAACTAATGGCTCCTGGAAACATTTTCATGCTTGCAGGAGGCTATAAATGACCTTTTTTTTTTTTTTTTGGCTTTTGGCTTTTGGCTTTTGGGCCATATCTGGTGATGCTCAGGCGTTACACCTGGCTATATGCTCAGAAATCGCTCCTGGCTTGAGGGACCATATGGAACACTGGGGGATTGAACCGTGATCCATCCTAGGTCAGCCACACGCAAGGCAAACGTCTTACTGCTGCACCACCACTTTGGCCCTACAGACAACATTTTTATGAGACTGTAATCCAGTAGCACCAGGGGAAGATAGCCCATCTCCATGGGCATCAACAGTGGAAACCCAGGGCCAGAGACATAACACAGCAGATAGGGCATTTGATTTGTATACAGTTGACCCAGGTTAGATTCCCCAGTATTCCATTATGGTCCTAAGCTTGCCAGGAATAATTTCTGAGTGCAGAACTAGGAATAACTCTTGAGCACCACTGGGTGTGGCCCCCAAACGAAACTAAACAAAACAAAAATAATGAAAACTCACCAATAATGGAGAACACAGCCTGCCTTTGAGATTATAATTGGGGGGTTGTCACTGCTTTATATAACTATAATAAAACATTCTCTTTTTCTTTGGTGAATGGTACTAGAGATCAATCCCCTAAACTCTGCCACTTAGCTACATACTTGAGCCCCCATCATTTTTTCTCCATCGCTGCCTACTGAAACCCAAAGTCTTTCTACAGTTTATCAATTTCTCTCCAATTAAGAAGTATAAGGAAAAATGAACTAATCTAATCTGGAGGTTAATTAATTATGCACAGCCAACTTTAATATAATTAGCTAAATTGTGAAAGCCTGCAGACTATTAAATACTCAACGAAACTAAAACACCCGTTAGCTTAGAAATTACTCCAAGTTATAAATTTCCTATTGTTCATCAATGGGTTAAAATAATCAAGGTGTGCTTAAGATATCCCAGTGCAGTACTTTCAATAATATTAAAAAGATAAGACATGTAAAGTACATTAATGCCATTACAGAAACAAACATATGGTTTCAGAGAAATAGCACCAAGGCCTTTCATGGCAACTCCACACCTGGATGTGTGAGTTTACAAAGACACCACATCTACAAAGGTCTGATGATAACATAGCTCAAAAAGCTTTCATTCAGGGTTTGAACTGAATGTTAGAACTATACCCTCATATTTGCTTGGTCTCTAGGCAGTTGAACTTAGATAGACATAAAATAATCTGGCAGATTAGAGAATAAAATACATCTACTTGAAATTAGGTATAGAAAAGAGAATCAATCTTCTGGGTCATATTTTTCGCTTTTAATTGTTGAAACTTTCTGGGAATGGATGGACAAGCTATTGAGGAGTGTGTGGTTAGTTGAGGTATGGAGTCAGGGCATGGGGAAGACAGTCAAAGCATAATGCAGCTTACTAGGAGAACAAAAGAGCTAGTGGTCAGCATTGAATGATAGTGAAGACTGAGCGAATCATTCCATGGACTTCCAATAGTGCTTAGTATATTCTAAGGGCTCAACATTGATGGCTATTGTATTACTCTGGTGCTGCTAATATTAATATTCAACCACTCAATAATAATAAAGCCAGAAGCTCATAGGCTTTATTGTCAATAAAAATGGTTCAGGAGCAATTTTCTGTTATCTCTTCCTCTGTATCCAGCAAAGATATAAGAATGCTACCATTTTTTTCCACCAATATAGAGGCTCCTCAGTGACCTTTGAAAAAACCCTCCCTTGTCTTCCTTCCGGTGGAACTAATGCCTCCTCACTTACCATCCGCCTCTCTCACCACCACTGTGAAGTATTTCACAGCTCCATTGGTGTCGCTGAACCAGCTGCAGTTGAAAGTGAAGTTGATAGAAGATTTGCTAATCAGCACATCCTTTTTATTCACGCGAATATACAGAGGTGGAGGAGGGGGGCCTGGAAGAAGCAGTGGGGAAGGATCAAGAAGGGTCATAAGTTGCTTTCATAGGGAAGCAGTGAAATGGAGGGCCCAATGGAATGAAGTTCTCATCTACATTAAGGTATGTAGTGTGTGTGTGTGTGTGTGTGTGTGTGTGTGTGTGTGTGTGGCTTGTAATCAAGAACACCTTCTCCTCTCTTGAAGGGCAAAAGGCAGAGGAAGTGATATGCCAGAGACACATTAAACCATGATGAAAGAGACCGCTCCTCAGCAGGATTTCCTGAAGTCGGAGCTTCAAATTGCTTAAAAGCCTCACTAGAGCTCTAACTATATCAGGCTAAGTGAGGTATTTAAATACATACTCTTTCAGGTACTCTCAGACCCCATTTAACATGTTTGCTGCTAGGTTACTTTATACACAGTGACATTTCCATTTCCTGGCAGCTGTCAAGCTCTCCTTGCCAAGTGATGGGGAAGTGTATTGTCCACATGTGAAGAGGGCGATGGGGATGCTAGAGAAGGGTGCTTTTTGGGGGACCCCACCAGGGGACACTTACGGTCGATCATTGTGATTGTGCTGTCTTCTACCACCTCGCTGGTCATGCCAGCCGACTGCACTTTGATGGACACCAGGTATCTCTTATGGGGCACAAGCATCATGATGTTGAGGAGAGATTTTTCCTTCTCCAGCTTTTTGGAAAACTCAACTTCCTGAGTGTCCATCTTCCGACATTCGATGCTGTACCCATCAAAATCAGAATCAGGTGGAATCCAGGAACAGGCGATGGCTGTGGAGTTCTGAGGCCGGCAGTGCAGGTTTTGTATCTTGTCTGGCTCTGAAGGAGAACAGGGGGGACCCAGTTGGAATTGTGAGCTGCTCCCCCACCCCCCCCCCCGCTCCTTCCTTTAAATCCAATTAATTCTGGGATCTAGCCTCATTATTCTCCCATTTTATCCAGAGTGTATTTGGAATAGAAAGTTCCCAAGTAGTTTGGTCTGTTGGAGAACTTATTTTATGAAATATTGAAAATGATGACCCTTCTGAAAGTCACCCTAGGGTGGCACGATTGGAAATACAAATTCACACATGGGAATCAGGTGGGAGAAGTCAGGTAGCAGGTGGGGCAGAGTCACCCAAAGTTAAAAGTATGACTTAGGGACTGAGAAGATAGTAGATGTGGAAAGGGTCAGACCCATCATGTGTAGTTACCTGAGCTGGGGTCCTAACAAAACAGATCCACCCCAGCCCTACTCAGCAGCAGCTGCTTGTTATTTCTGACTGTGTCACTTTCAATAGTACTGGGGGATCATGTGGCACTGAAGACTAAACTCGTATTGGCTGCATGCAAGGCAGGTGCCTTAACTCTTATACTATCTCTCTGGCCCTACCTCCGGATCTGGCCACTATAAAAATTTAAAAAAAATATTTTAAATGCAGCATGGTCTATTTGAATCCAAAATTTAGTTACCACAGCTCTGTACTCTTGGGCAAATGACTTACTATGTCTCTGCCCTATGCACAACATGGAGAAATGAAGTGAACTTATTTCATAAGGTTTCTATGATGATTCAATGATTTGAAATATGTACTGCCACCTGGAACAATGGCTGGCATAGTAATTGCTCAGTAGAGAAGTTTTTATATGAGGGTATTAAAAATGGCATTGCAAACTTCTTATCCTCTAGGACCTGGCTTCTTCCCACCTCTCATTTTTTCCAACCTGGATCAGACACCCTGTTCAGGCCTGACAAGGCTCTGGATGTGCATGTGTGCCCGGCCGACCCACCCCCTCAACATCACTTCTTCTTGGACTCAGTGAACAGTAGCTGATCTCATTTTGTTGTTATGGATGACACAATAATGAGTAACTTGTTTTAGTCAGGAAGAAAAACACTTGTAACAGACCACTCAGGTGAAAACTAAGCATTGTGGGGTTCTCAACCGGTTCCACACCCACCATCTCTCTCATTATGCAATGAGGCTAAATGTTCCATTTAAAATGAGTTTGTTTTTTAAACTTTAGTCACTGAACTATTTAAAAAGGAAAATGTGAGGTAAGGTAGGACAGGTGTTAAGGTGTTTGCATTGCATGTGACTGATCATGGTTTGAACCTAGACTCTGCCTTTGGTCTCCTGAGCACTGTCAGGAGTGATTGAGCCACGAGTGACTAGAGCCAGGAAAAAGACTGAGCAATGCTGATTATGATGCCTCCCCCCCAACCCAAACAAAATAGAAAGGGAGTAGTTCTGAAGTGTTTGGGGAAGAAAGGTGGGCACACTGGTAATGGTTGTGGTGTTGGAATGATGTGCATGGAAAATCTTGTGAATAGTATTAATAAATCATAGAACTTCAATCAATTAAAAGATTAAAATTAATAAAAGAAAAATAAAAGTTTAGATAAGATGTAGTTCAAAGGGCTGGAACACATGTGTAGCAACATAAGGTCTCTTTTAAGCTTGACTCTCACTACTGCATGTCCCTGTTCCAACACTATCACTGGTTATACGCCTGTTGTTCCTAAGCACTGCTGGGGAGCCCCTTCTTCCCCCCAATAAAACACCCAAACCTAAGGAACAAAAAAATAACAGCAGTAAATAAAAGTTCTCAGATGACCATCACTTATAATATGAGTGACTCTGGTCCTACATGTAAGTGTGTAAGGGTGGAATGGTATTATGTAGGTTTGACCTCTCTAAGATGTCCCTTTACTTCCAGGATTGGAGGATCCTTCAGGCTCTGAAATCAATTTGTAAAATTTAAATTTAGCTGTCTTCCTCCCTATTCCATTTTAGTTCAAAAGTCAAAAGCCTTGGCAGATAGTAAATTTAAAAAGGTGGTTTCCCTTTGCTCTAGCGATCACAGCACATAATACAAGAGTAAGTAATAAATACAGTGACAATTCTCAGCTGACAACCAGGCCAACCCATCCAAAAAGCTCACAAGATAGCCTCTGATGCAGGGAGTGATTAAAAAAATAAGACAAGGCTGGGGAAAGGGCTCAAAAGGATCATACTGCCTTCCTGACTTGTGGAAACCCTTTAGTTTAATTTCTGACACCTCTCCTAGCCACTGCCAGATATGGCCCTAATGATGTCCCAACTCCAGCACTGATACAGCACAATCAAGTGTCACAGGAGTGGTCCCCCAAACCCTCTGAGTTTTGCTTCAGAAGCATTTCTCCCTGCAAAAAGAAAAAAGACAGTCAAGTTTGACTTTAAAAACACTAGCTAAACAGGAAATACATTTTTATTACACTGTTGTGTTTTTATGGTCCTTGTTACATGTCACCTTTCTCTTCTTGCTCTACCTCAACTTATAATTGTATGCCCCTTCATAAACTTTGAAGATGGAACTGGCTATATAATTTTCAGGACATGTTAAAAAATGAAAAGGTGATGCCAGTTAACACTTTATTAAATTTTTCCAAAAGGTAATAGCACAGAATTCTGCATGTGTCTACACAGCAAGGAATGTGGGGCTTGTGTGTAGAACACATGATGTTTCAGCTCATGAAGGGACCATTGTAGATGCTCTTCTAGAGACTGGGTGTGACCCCTACCTTTCCTCAAGATGCTCTAATCTGGAACATAGCCTACTTTCTCCGTAGCTCGGCTTATTTATAAGAGTCCATGTCTTCAACAATCACAGCTTTGATACAAACAGCTTTTGTGTGTCAATGAATTAATCCTGTTTCCTATCAGGGTACACACTTGTCAACTAAATCACAACAGATTCAAGGATCACTTGGGAAAAATTTCAACTAGATTTTTTTCTATAATATTATTCTTTAGAATGATATTTTGGGGGAGTTCTTCCAGGCAATGCTTAGCAGACCTGGGGGTCACTCACTGAAAGTCCAGTGCTAGGGTCAGATTCTGTAATGCAGAATATTACTCAGGCAACCCAGTGATGCCGGTGTGAAGGAAGGTGTGAATGTGATATTTGACATTGAATTATCTCACAGCCATGAAATGCTTTATAATATACAAAGGAGACCTGTTACACTAGGAGTCCAGGGGCCAAAGGGGAGAGGGATGGGATGCATGCTGCGAACAGGGTGGAGGGAGGACAACATTGGTGGTGGGAATGGCCCTAATTCATTGTCATATGAACCTTAAATATTACTGTGAAAGACTTGTAATTCACCTTGATCACAATAAAAAATATTAAAAAAGAAATATTATATGCCTAAACTACAACTGTAAATGATTTTATAATTTTTTTATAAAATTTTTTATATTTTTTATTATTTTATTTTTATACAATTTTTTAAATAAACAAAAAAAACCCTTCTATTTTGCTTGATCCTCTATTATTTTGGAATTGGGTATTTTCTGTCAATCACAATAAAATATAATTCTAATTCAGTCTCAAGATTCCGTCAATCATTTCTCATAAGACTCAATGATGAAGCCTCTTCATATCAGTAACTTTCATCCTAGACATGACCTGTTTAATAAATGTTTTGCTTAACTTCATTCAAAGCAGAGTACAATAGTTCCATGGGATCTGCTCAGATTTTTACCAAGTTTTATGAACACCTGTAACTGTATTACACAGTCAGTAATAAGACATTGGCAACCTATCCTGAACTTGTTATATACAAAACTCATTACTTTTAACATAATTTTCTTGACATAATTGTTCCTTCTCAAACTGTTGTCAGGATACAATTTGGAGTACAAGTTACATCTGTTAAAGCATCAATGTTTATTGAATAAAATCACCTGTTTAAATTTCTAATTTAAACTACCTATTTTTCTTTTTGATTTTTGGGTACTCTTTTTTTTGGGGGTGGGGCACACCGGCGGTGCTCAGGGGTACTCCTGGCTGTCTGCTCAGAAATTGCTCCTGGCAGGCACGGGAGACCTTATGGGACACCGGGATTCGAACCAACCACCTGTGAACCTGGATCGGCTGCTTGCAAGGCAAACGCCGCTGTGCTATCTCTCCGGGCCCTGATTTTTGGGCACTCTTGGCTTTGCACTCAGAAGTCGCTCCTGGCAGGCTCAGGGGACCATATGGGATGCTGGGAATCGAACTGGGCTCTGTCTGGGGTTGGGTGCATGTAAGGCAGACACCCTACCGCTGTGCTATCACTCTGGCCCCTCAACTACCTATTTTAAACAGTAATTGCCTCATACAGGAAGCTACATAGTCAGGTATTGTTAAAAGATTAATATTTGGTTTGCTATCTTATACTGGAGACCCTTGTTTCATCAAGGATGTTAGAATCACCTCCAATATTCCTTTGGAAATAAAATTTGATATTTTTTATTGTTTGAGTATTTTTATCTTTATGATTTGTAGTAAAACACCTTAATTCATGTACATTCAGTTTTGACCCTTTAACTCTATTCTCTATAGCAATGGTTTCTGACCACTGGTCTATAAAAATGTCCTAATAGTCTCTGAAATAATTATTGCTATAGATCACAGGTATATCTGGGCCATGAAACAGCATGGAGTGGGACAACACTGCCCACAACAATGGTGAGTATGAGCCCAACAATACAGTTTACATTTCTTTCCCCATCTCTTCCTCATAATTTTATTCTTTGATTTAGATTAGGATGTTTTTACTTCTGATATTCTTCCTTCTATGGGTTTAGATGCTCCTAATGTATTTCTCTCGTACCAAACATTTCCTTCATTACACCCAGTACATAACTGTCTTTTTTGGTGGGGGGATTAGTGCTTGTCCAGAACTTCACATGGATTACTCCTAGCTTGGTGCCTAGACATCATTCACAGCATTGTTCAGGAAATCATGTAGTGCTGGGGACAGAACCTAAAGATCCCACATATAAAACATGAACTCCAGTTAGCCTGTTGAGTCATCTTCCTGGACCTATACTTGTATTCCTACTGAGTAAGAATTTCCTGTAAGCTTCATGAGGACAGAAATGATGCATTTTCCACTGTGGTTAATGATCAATAAATAAACATATCTATCTAGATGATTTACCTGAATTAAAAGCAAACCCATTCCCAAGTAAAACTGGATTCAAACCTAGTGCTGTATGATATTGCAACATATACCCCACTTTACTTCAACTGAATCGAAAATAGCAAAACATATCATACTTGTCCTTATGGATCCAAAAATTGGTTTGCTGTAGGTTCTCCAGGAATCTCCACTCACAGTCTGGACACTAAATTGATAAGATCTTCCTGGACGAAGACCATACATGATGCGTCCTTCTGATTTTTTGGTGCCATAGGGGTTGAAGACAGTGAGAGTATCTCTTGGGGACCACTGCAGTTCAAAATCACTGTAGTCTGTCCAATCTGGGGGTACTTTCCACGTGATGGCTAAGGATGTGTTCGTAACATCAGCAAATGACATAAGACTTGGAGGACTTGGGGCTGTATGTAGGAGAAGGGGGAAAATCATATAATCATGCCTGAGTAAAACAAACAAATCTAATAGCAGCAACATTGTGCAGACTAATATTTTTTAATTTTGAAAATCACTTTGGTTATGAAGTCACACCTTGTGGTGCTTAAGACTGATTCCTGGCTCTGAGCTTAGGAATAACCCCTGGCATTGACTGCTTGGAAAACTATATAAGATACAGGGCATTCAAAGCTGGGGGAAAGTTTCATGTTGCAAAACAAAAACCCTTGTGCCTGGCTGGACATACTTTTAATGTACATTGTAGAAAGAGATAACGTAATAATACAATAATAGGAGCTTCCAATTGTAGTGTTTAGTGTATATATAATACTGTCTTCAATATTTTATGCACCTTCAAATTTAATTTTCATAAACAACAATTTCTTATGAGGATATGGTGGAGCCAGAGCAATTTCTGAGTGCATTGCAAATGTGTGGGGATATTACGTCTCATCAGATTTATGGGTGGGATTACACAGAAAACAATGTCTCACTGCAGAATGACTATTCATTGATCCTAGGATAGCATACAGCAAGGAGTGTCATCTGTGTACCAAGAAACAAAAATGTTTAGGAAACACTGCTTCTAGCAACACAGTGATAAACTATATATGTATACCCATTTTACAAGTAAGAAAACTGAGGCATGCTCTTTCCATTTTTCTAGAGGTAAATAACACAGTTGAGTGAAGAGCCTAAATCTCTTGAAGAACCTAGATCTTTCTTTCGTCCACTACGTCATAACATCTTCTTAGCTTAGCTTGGGAATTGCACATAGTACTTCATCTGTGATTTTATTTCTTCTTCGTAAAATTATAATTCAAAGGTATCTTTATTTATTTTTATTTTTTTATTGTGGTTTGGGATCACAACTGATGGTGCTCAGGGCTTACTCCTAGCTCTGTGCTTAGGGTCACTTCTGGCTGGGCTTGGGGGACTATATTGGGTGCCAGAGAATGAATCCAAGTGTATCTCATGTGAGGTAAGTGTTTCACCCACTGCACTATTTCTCCAGGCTCTAAAAATATGTCTTTAGAAGCTACTCACTACCAACATTTGACCACTAACAACTATGCTACTACCTGTTCTGCTCTCCCCGATGACCTTGTTGCTGAGATCTCCGCTGTGAGTTACCACCCAGAGTGTGTACTTTCTTCCAGGAACCAGGCCATGGAATTGCCACTCTGTCAGAGCCTTGTCTTTCCAGTTTTCCTTCTTTGTTCCATTGGGATTATAGAGAATCAACTCATAAAAGTCAAGGTCTCCAGAAGCTGGGAGCCAGCTGAACCAGAGGCTGTCTGTCATGTTCCGATTGGATCCCTTAAGATTACTCACAGAGGCTGGAACTTGAACAGAGGGAAAACTATGATTGAAAGCAACAGAAACAGGCATGCTTTTACTTACCAGGGAAACTACGACTTATATTGGGCACATGAACCAGTTGAACTGATTACAGAGTCTGCCTATCTATCTAGACTGCATTTCATTGCATAATTGTTCAGATTTTAAGCTAAGTATTTTTACCAAAAGTAGAATGCAACCATTATGGAAGGCTTTCTTTTTTAAAATGTGGCAGAGAAAGAGAACAGTGAATAAGGCATTTGTCTTGCACACGACTAACTTCGACTCACTTCTCAACATCATATTTTATCCTTAGCCCTGCCAGGAGAGAACTCTGAGTGATGAGCCAGGAGGAAGTCCAGGAGGAAGCTATTATTCCAAAACATCAGAAAAATATCACGATGGTGTTACCATAAAACAGGGTGCAATGATGTCAACAAATTATAATATTTTTGGTCACTGGAACAGGTATGCAAATAACATTGCAAATAAAACATTGCAAACAAACTAGGTAATACATTTCTATAGGTATGCCACATGCTTTTTATAAAATTAAGGGGTCAGACAGATAGCACAGCAGTAAAGCATTTGCCTTGCACACAGCCAACCCAGGACGAATGATGGTTCGAATCTTGGCATCCCATATGGTCCTCTGTGCCTGCCAGGAGCGATTTCTGGGTGCACAGCCAGGAGTAAACTCTCAGCACTGCTGGGTGGGACCCAAAAACCCAAACAACAAAAGTATATATGTATAATTAAATATTTAGCAATGAAGATTGAAACTGGGTTATTAGTTTTTAACTTTGTTTATAAAAAACCTTGAAAATGGCCACCAAAGTTTCCAGTTCTATCCAGCCCAGCCCATTTCAATGGTGGCCAACCTCCCCTACATTCCTCTTTGTATATCTACAGCTTCTTTACCTCCCCAGAACCTCCTTTTTCTCATACTCTTTCTTTCCAAAATCTATCTCTACAGTAGAAGAAGGCGTGTTCACAGTCACTTGTACCACTGTGGAGTCACGCCACCATCTGTGTCATAAGTATGCTAGTTTCATTCTTGGGAGAGTGAATACCGTTGTCTCTCTCTCTCTCTCTTTTTTTTTTTTTTGAGGAGCTTGAAACACTAATGAGCAGGTAAGGGAAGGCAAAGAAGACAAGTTGCCCTGGAAAGGGGAACGTGGAGGCAATTCTGGTCATAGTCTAGGCTTACCTGCTGCTCCTTCCAAAGACAACATGAAAAATTTCTGTTGGGTGCCTGAAATGTGAGCTTCACATGGCTCCTTTCACTGTTAAGTCACAGCTGAGATGCTTTCTCTGTGCAATGCAGTTTCTAGTCCTGCCAAATCTCTTTGTCACAACATACTGTTTATTTCCTTCATAGAATTTAAGTCATTCCAAAATCATTTCCCTTTATAATCTGCCATCTGGATCCTCTGCTCCTCTCTCTTAATGTAAAGTTCTATGAGGACAAAGGTCTGGTCTGTCTTGTTCATTGTCATAGTTCACCTTTGAGCACACTGCCTAGCACACTAGTGCACTCTAAATCCACTCTCAAAAAGAAAAAGAAATCGCAATAGAAAAATGGGAAACGCAAATGATGTGAAACAGGTGGGTTCTATTTCTTTAAGAGTCTTGGATTCTGCCTTGCTTTCTTCCATTTTCCTGGAACTCTTTGTGTTCCTTTTATGCATTCCTGAGGGACGGCAATTCAGGTTCATTGGTTTCATTTAATGGGAACCTTATTTTGGCACCTGTCCTCTGCTCCATTCTTTTCTTTTAGAAAACTGAAGGCACAATTTGTGACAATACAATAACAGGTTGACTATTGGTAAAGAGAGGAGCTAGATTCATAATCCCCTGGGCCCAAATCAGTAGAAGTAAAATATCAGAAGCCGGTACAAAACCTGGCCACTCTGTTCTGGTATATATTCAAAGATCTGATTTAAGACCAGAATGCTAAAAGGTAACAAGTGTAATAAAAGTCTAGTCCTTAAATACAAATACTATCGAGGCTAGTCAAGGAAAATCTGTAGATACTGGAACAATTTGTCATTTATGATGGCTTGAGTCCCAGTCTTACCTGTTCTACCAAATATGAAAGATTCATTAGACAGCTCTCCACTGTGAGTTACAATGACCAATTTATACATCCGGCCTTGGAGCAAGTTCTGGAAAGAGAAGCTCTGAATTTTGGGGTCTACTTGAGCTCTATCCTGAAGAGATCGATCTGGGTTGTACAGGAAGATGTTGTACCAGTTGAGTTCCCCTTCAGAGGCAGTCCAGGTGAAGGACAAATGTCTGGTGGAGTTCTCTGTGATCCTTAGGTTGGTGACAGCTGCTGGGACTAGAAGAGCAGGAGTAACAGAGCGACATTGAGTGTAGGCATCTGCCACAGCTTTGAATGCATGCATTCAAATCCCCAAAAAACTTGGACTTCATGAGACCCCCAACATTGAAATTAGACACAGTAGGGAAATCACAACTTTGTAATGTTGAAACTGTTCACTTGGAAATTAGTAGGAACAATGACAATAGTTAATAGTTAAACCTAACTATGTAATTAAATAATAGTTAAACCTAACTATGTAATTAAATAATTTTATACTATTAAGATCTAAAAAAGGGATCAAAAAAAAAGAAAAACAATTTCTGGGTACCATCAGAGAGCTAAGCAATGGCTACTGGAGGGAAGGGAGGCTGAAGGAGTGAATAGATGGGAACACAGAAAGAATAAATTAGATGCCCAAGGATATGAGAAAGAGAAACCAGAGAAATGATAATAGTTTTTGAACAGAAAACCATTTTTCCATAAAGATTTGGTATTCCTTTGGTCTTCAGTATTGGCAAGATGATTAAGTACCACCAAGACCAACTAGTTTCCAAACAGTTGGCAGAGATGTTGAGATTGGAATGTTAGTTCAATGGGCTGAGTACATGTTTTTCATGCAAGAAAGCCCTAGAACCTAATGGTTTGTGGTGCACTATCAGGAGTGACCCCAAAGCACAGAGGCAGAATAGAGCCTGTGAGAGGACACTCACTGTGACTCAGAAAGTCGGTTCCACCAGACTCTGCTATTGCTGGCCTGGCTTCCTAACCTTCATACTGTGACAAAAATATGTCTGCTGTTTAAGCACTCCATTTAAGGTTTTCTTATTATAGCTACTTGAAAAAGCAATAACATGGATATAGTTAGAATTTGTGTCAAAATCTTGACCCTAATTTACTTTTCTTATTTTTTAGTTACTCAGTTTTTAGTTAATAATTTCAGGAAGTGGCATAATCTTCAACCAGATACCCAGGCAGAAATTCTAGAATCCTTTTTTATAGACCACATGCTGAAGTATTCAGGCATCATTTTTTGAGGTGCTCAGCGAACCATGAAATGCCAGGGCTCCAACCTGGACCTTCCACATGCAACACATTCCAGTTTCCTACACCATTATCCCTGGTCACTTTTCTGATCTCACACTCATACTTTCAATAGTTTTTTGCAGTAAGCTTTCGGACATCTCAAACCAAGAACAGGGATGAACATGGTGAAGTTCCCCTTATCACAGCCTCCTCCTGCTTCTAATTGAAATTGGTGGCATCAACGTCAATTAGACATCAAGGTAGAAGCTGCAAAGTATTTTTTGTGAAGAAGGGCACACCTAGCAGTGCTCAGGTGCTATTCCTGGCTCTGAGTTTAAAAATAATTTTTGGCAGGGAACAGGGACTATATGGGATGCCAGGGATTAAATTTGGGTCGTCACATGCTAGGCAAGCACTCTACTCACAATGCTATCACTCCGGGTTGGAGAGATAGCATGGAGGTAAGGCGTTTGCCTTGCATGCAGAAGGGCAGTGGTTTGGCATCCCATATGGTCACCTGAGCCTGCCGGGAATGATTTCTTAGTGCAGAGCCAAGAGTAACTCCTGAGTGCTGCTGGATGTGACCCCCCCAAAAAAAAACCCAAAAAACAAGCAATACTATCACCCTGGACCCTAAAATATTTATTGGTTTCTCTTTCTACACTCCACTCAAGCACCAAGGATGTCTTATTTAAAGTCAACTGCATGTAAGGCAATTTTCTACCCATTGGGTTGGGACCATTATAATTACATGTCCTTCAGTGATGAAAGAAGCAGGCAGAAGAGTAGAGAAGGTGAGATGGTGATAAGCAGAGGTTAGAAAGTACATTGTTGGATGGACCCATGAGCCAAGAAACATGGGCATCCCCTAGAACCTGAAGTCAGAAATAGATACTTCCCATAAAACTCTAGTAAAGGACAACTTTGCTCATCATTTGACCTCCAGAGCAATAAGATAGTAATTTTTGTTGCTCAAAAAAAGTCAAAGACTCAATTGATGTGAGAAGCCTAAAAGCCAACTTTTTAGACCCAACTGACATAGAAATAGCAAATCATGGGAACATTCCTGTTTTGTCAATACATGCATATCTTGATTGGGTAGATGATTAAAATAGCTGAACATATATCTACTATGTATAAGGCCTTGAATTCAATCCCTAGTGAGTACCATGTGGCTGTGAGCACTTCCTGATGTGGCTCCCAACAACAGTATTGACCAAAAAGAATAAACGTATTTCAAGTACCTATACTGCTTATACAGAACATAAGGGATAGCAATGAAAGACATCTTGATACTAAAGTTAATAATAACAAGTTAATCAGACACATTACCTGTTCGGCCTTCTGTTTGGGCTTCCTTACTAAAAAGGCCACCGCTGACTGTTAGTATCTGTATCTTGTATTTCTTTCCTGCTATTAGGTCTTCAAATTTGTGTTGTTTAATAGTAGCTGCCGCAGATGTGTTACTCAGAAGGATTCCATTTTCACTTAGAAGCAGGATATCATATCTTTCTGCCACGCCAATAGCTTTTTGCCAATTTACTATTAAGGAATGACTGCTGTATGCATTGTCTGCAGAAATTCCTTGGACAGAGGCTGGAACTACAAAGAAGAGAAACAAGAAAAGAAATCAGGTTCCTTCACATGGTAAAGAAATAAAAGGAAAATAAATCTTCCAAATTAACTGAAGATAAAGACAGTGCCTTTGTCTTATTGATGGTGTGACAGTTTCTGTCTGTCCTTTCGTATTAAAGAGGAGAAAGTCTTTCTTTTGGGCTACACTGGGTGATGCTCAGGACTTCCTCTTGGCTCTGGCAGGCTGGGGAGGGGTCTATCCAGGATCCTGGAGTTCAAAGACAAGTGAGCTTGTACAATGCAAGTGCCCTTCTTGCTGTATTATTGCTCTAGACCCCAAAGGAGAAGGTATTTCTCACCCCAAATTACCTGCATATCTGTTAAGATCCTTTGGGGGAGTTTTATCCTCTCTAAATTTAAATAGATGAAATCTTAAAGTCAGACAGATAGAAAAATGAGTAACTTACACAGATGAATATCAGAGTGATGCATATGCAGGTATCTTCTAGAAAGTACAAAAATTCTAAATAACTCTACATTTCAATAAACATTTGGATAACTGAATGATGTTACTGTTTTACTCTTCCTAGTCACTAAATTGCGCCATTTTTGATTTTGTGATTTGCTAAGCCTGTTCATTGTCTCATTATAGAGAATTGTGCCTCATTCTACAATTTGGTTCTTCTCCAGGTGGATACTCACCTGTCCTCCCCAGTGCCTCTACCTGGTTCCTCAGAGACCCACTGATGGAGGCAACCACAATCTGGTACTGTTGCCCAGCCTCCAGTCTGTAGAAAGTGTGCTCAGAGACATGCTTAGGAATCATCTGGGACTCAATATTTTGATTTTGCCTGAAGACAGACACTTTGTAGGAATCAACATCTCCACCACCAGGAGTCCAGTTCACCGTCAGGCTATCTGTTGCTCCATTGGGAGAAATGTGAATATTTTTGACAGTGCTAGGAACTGGAAAGGAAAACAAATGAAAAAGCCATCATTTAGAGAATGAAAAAGAATCAAAAATTTCACATTTCCTATGTTTTGCATCTACTATAAGGTAACGGATGAGCAAAAAAAAAAAATTGACATCATTTAACTTATTTTTTTTCCCTGACTTTTCTTCCTGAACTAAAGGTAAAGGGGCAAGTCATGAAGAAAACTTAGGCTATTGTGTAGAGATAAAAAAATGTCAGTAACATAGCAAGGGTCAAGATGACCTTAGAGCAAGTCTTGGTTTTCTATATACTATATACTATACACTCTATAAGTGGTATTTGCATCATTTGAAAAATAATAATAACAAGTGTTGTGAGAATTGAACAAAATGGGTTTATAAAGTGCATTGCTGTGAGTTTGGTTCACAGCAGGCAAATGAAAGAAATGTTAACTAGGACAGCAACACTCCCAATAGAGTTCTAAGTGCAGTCCAATCAACTTTATTTATACTTTAACCTATAAGCCTCACAAGAACTAATCAATTCAATGCTCTTTCTCTCAAAGCTCTGTTCCCTTACATCATATTTTACTTCCATTAGCTCCACCTGGGCAATCTCCTTTCCCCAGACAAAATAATATTCTGCCCCTTGAAGGACAAAGTCCTACCTACCCTTTGTCCCTCCAAACTTCAATCGAATGCCTAAGTACCCAACATGCTAAATATACCCTCCACCTGCTTAGGTTCAAGAACCATGTTGCCCATTACCCGTGAAGCCCTCGATGAAGGCTGACTGCTGGACATCGCCACTGATCGTCAAAACAAGAATTTTATACTGGCGTCCTGGTGTGAGAGAAGTAAAGCAATATTCAGTGGCCGTATTTACAAGGTGAAAAGGAGGAAAGACTTTCATATCATTGAAGAGCAGTTGGATCTCATATTGGTCAACATCTCCATCAGCTCTTGACCAAGTCACAAGCAGGTCTTCAGTGGTCCAATTCCGCAAGGTTAACTCTTTAACAGGTTCTGGGACTGGGGAAGAATATGAAGAGATACTTCAGGGAAGTGATGGATCAGAGTTTACCTACACAATAATTTATGAATCCTATCCAGGGAGCTGGCAAACCTCTTCTCTCCCCAAATAAACCACTTGAACTACTTCATGCATAATTAAGCAAGAAAAATTGGAAGCAACTATTAAAATTTTGGAATTTTTTTCTGACATAAATCTTATATATAATGTGTTGCTAGAGTATAATTATAAAATGAGTTATGATCTCAGTCTGAAGATGAAACAAGATGACTAGAATTTTGTCACAATGTAGGGCAGGAAAGTAACATGAAACACTTGGCCTCTGGCTTCCGCATTGCACTTGCTTTTATCTACGGATAAATAATTATAGGTATTATCTTGACGAAACAATGTGAGCTCAAAATGAGACTGACTGTGAATATAATTCACCGACAGTTTATTTATTATAGAGACAATTCAAGACTGAGAAAAATGATTACTCCAAGTCCTTCAAAGTCCAAGCAATCATCAGATTTGGCAATTGTTCTACTTACTTGTTCTCCCATTCTTTTGTTCGCTGGCTTCATACTGTCCACTCTTTGTGCTGACAGTGACACTGTACAATCGTCCAGGGATGAGTTTAACAAACACACACTCGTTTTCTGACTTGGGTATGCTTTTAGTTTGAATGAAGTTGTTTTTGTTTTTAATGGTAACTTCATAGTTGTCAAAGTCTCCACTGGCATGCATCCATGATACTCTTAAGTAGTCGCTCCTAGCTGAGTTGCTAATACTAACGCCCTGGACTTTGTCAGGTACTGAAAAAGAAAACATAGGACAGCTAACTGTTCAGAGATCCTGATGGAGTTATTGATCACTGATGACAACATGGGCCATAAAGAAAATCAATTAGATTTATTATTCACATATTTATTTGAAAGGGGGAAGTACATCTGGTTGGTGTTCAGGGCTTACTCCTGGCTCTATGTTCAGGGATCACTCCCAAAGGGCTCAGGGGACCACATGAGGTGACAGGGATCGAACCTATGTCAGCCACATGTCAGGTAAGCACCTTACCTACTATCTCTCCAACCCCTGCATGTGTATGCACATTGACTCAGATGGCAAATTTTTGGAGGGGCAATACTGTTACACTACTTAATATATATCCAGTAATACATTACTGTTAATATGTCCAGTGTAAATGGATATATTAACAGATCATGAACAATTGATTCTAATACTGTGATTTTCATACACAAAATGTCATGTACAAGTTGGAATATTAAACATGAGAATTGATTTTTAGTGTGAATGAGGTTAACAACATTGATAATTTCACATTGGTGACTCAATATATGATGAAAATGAGCAACAAGTAAAAAAAGGAAAAAATAGTAGAAGAGGAAACACATAAAATACATAAAGAAATGTCTACTGGCATTAAGGAAATACAAGTCAATATAGTGATAAAAAGAACTGGGGCCGGGCGGTGGCGCTCGAGGTAAGGTGCCTGCCTTACCTGCGCTAGCCTAGGAGACGGACCGCGGTTCGATCCCCCGGCGTCCCATATGGTCCCCCAAGCCAGGAGCGACTTCTGAGCGCATAGCCAGGAGTAACCCCTGAGCGTCACCGGGTGTGGCCCAAAAACCAAAAAAAAAAAAAAAAAAAAAAAAAAAAGAACTAAGAAGACATTATTCCACAGGAGAATGGTGAAATTAACTGATATATATGTGTGTGTGTGTATACATATATCTGTATATATATATATATATATACATATATATACATATATATATACATATACATGTATATATACATATACATATATATATATATATATATACACACATAGTGAAATAAAAGCAAGAATTAGTTTACTTTGTACTTTTGAGTCACACCTAGCAGTGCTCAGGTCTTACTCTCTGTGCTCAGGAACACCCCTTTGGTGCTTGGGAGACTCTATGTTTTGTCAGATTGAATTGGGGTTAACCACATTCAGGAAAGTACCTTAACACTGTGCTATCTCTTTAACCCAATTTTAACCAAAAATATAAAGGCAAAAATTTTTGTCATTAACAACAACAAAACACACAGTATGAATGTGTTATCAATATACTATTACATAAAAATCTAAGTCCCCAAAGATTACATAATATATTTTTAATTAAAGAAAACAAATCTTTTTCATTTTAAAATAACTTATTTTAGGAGCAGAGAGATAATAGAAGGAAGAAGGATCTTGCCTTGCACAAGGTCAACCCTGGTTTGAGCCTCAGCACAGCATACGGTCCCTTGAAAACTATCAACAGTGATTGATCTTTGAGGCAAAGGCAGGAGTAAGCCCTGAGCAGAGTCGGATGTGACCTCAAACTCATCAAAATAAAAAAGTAAAATAAAGTAAATCAACAAAAAATTTTTGATTCCTGTATTTTTAAGATTGCATAATAATAAACCTATGCAAGCTGAAAAAACATGAGATAAAACTGGAAGTCAAGATGAAAGTTCTTTTTTTTGTTTTTTTTTTTGTTTGTTTGTTTGTTTTTGTTTTTTTGTTTTTTTGGGTCTCACCCGGCAGTTGCTCAGGGGTTACTCCTGGCTCCATGCTCAGAAGTTGCTCCTAGCAAGCACGGGGGACCATATGGGACGCCGGGATTCGAACCGATGACCTTCTGCATGAGAGGCAAACGCCTTACCTCCATGCTATCTCTCCGGCCCCAAGATGAAAGTTCTTTGAATTAATTAGTAGGGTGTCAAGCACAAGATTGGATGCAAATTATTGTCATGGTCATAGTTTTTATTTTTGGGTAATGGTTTCCCAAGTATAGATGAAGTTGTTAAAATTATTAAACACTAAAGTTGTTAAAATGTTAATAATAAATAAAGGTGACAACTGATACATGTCTTTTTTGGAGGGCATGCCTGGTGGTTCTCAGGGATCGCTCCTGATCACAGCGTTCTCAGGGGCTTACATGTGGTCTCAAGCTTCAACTGGAGTTGGCAATGAGTAAGACAAATACATTAATCACTGTATTATCTCTATGGCCCAAAGCATACTTTCTTCTTCTTCTTTCTTTCTTTTTTTTTTTTTTTTTTGCATACTTTCTTCTTGAACTAAGAACTATGATTAAAGCTACTTTGTGTATCTGAGGTTTTCCAAAATAAACTTATAAACAATTACGTGTAGATGTCATTTTTCTCTTTAGGTTTTCAGTTGGTCAAACGATTAAACAAAGTTTAGTTTAAGCTTTCTTTTCCACTTTCCCACAATACATACAATGATTTAGAATTTTGATATTTTGTCATCTCAATCATATTTTTCATGCATATATTCTGGCATCTCACATTTTTATACCTATAAGTTATACACTATCCTTTGTTGCTCATTGTGTATGAATTACTTTTGTACTGGAACTTATCTCATCACAGATATGGAACAATAAGAGGTATTTTTCTCAAAGTATTTGCCTGAACTAATTTCAATGTTGCCAAATCAAAAAGGAAGGGGAAGGAATTCTGAAGTGAAGCTATGTGTAGGCTAAGAGAGGTCAATGATCCTGACAATTTAAGGAAAAGCACCATTACAGAAAGAAAAACAAAGCTGGCGACATGCTAAGTCAGTAGAAGGCTCTCCAGGTGGAACTACAGATAATTGCTGAGAGTTGCTTTGCAGCACGGTGAGATGATAGGAAACAGAATGAGAAAAATTGATAATTTCACCCAAGAAACAGAACAGGAACATTAGAAAAGAAAAGAGCCTTAAGAGAACCAGCTTAAATCAACAAGATAATTCAGATGTGGCTCTCTAGTTAAGCTGACTTGTTGGGGGGCAATGGGTTTCCTTGATTAGTCATGCCCCAAAGACAACTTCACACTGGTAAAGAAACAGGAGGGTGCTTTGAAGGAAGGATTGATTTTTCTGCACTGCAAAACAGTTTGAAGGGTCAGAGCAATAGCACAGTGGTAAGGCGCTTGCCTTGTATGCTGTCAATCTGGATTCTATTCCTGGCATCCCATATGGTACCCTGGGCCTTACCAGGAGTGATTCCTGAGTGCAGAGCCAGGAGTAAATTCCTTAGCACTGCTAAATATGAACCAAAAACAAACAAAACAAAAACCAAAATCAGTTTTAGTAAAAGGCTTTTATAGTAAAAAAATCATACGTATTTGATGTACACTTATGAATAGAGAACAATGAGAAAGGAGGATATTGTAAATGGGTGACATGTTCTTTCTGGTGACTTTTATTTAGTTTTCAAGTGGATCAACAAAATGTATTTTTTTTTTATATTTCAAGTAGACATAAAGGTGTGTAAACAAAGATCTTTTTAGATCTTTAGTGATGTTTAGTTTAAGTTGACATTAAGTTATTTAAATTTAAAGAAATCTCTCTTTCTGAGGGAAGGTAGGTGGGCCACACTCAGTGGTACTTAAAGTATCTTCCTGTCTGTGCTCAGGAGTGATTCCGGGTAGTATTCAAATAACCATAAGTGAATTTGAACTAGGATTTGATCTAGGATTTGCACCATAAAAGGATATGAACTAGGATTTGAACCATCATCCTCATACTATCTTTCTGGTCCCTTACAATATGTCTCTTCATATCTCTGAGTTGTGATTTCAGAATTAGATACTATGATGGATGTAAAAGAGAAAGAAATTGAACTTGGTTGAATCAGTCAACCATGTGATCTTGAAGAAACAAAAGGTTTAACTCTGGGATTTAAATTACAAAGAGGGAGATGAGGGGCCGGAGAGATAGCATGGAGGTAAGGCATTTGCCTTTTATGCAGAAGGACAGTGGTTCAAATCCCAGCATCCCATATGATCTTCCGAGGACCCTACTGATGCTTGCATGTTTTTAGCCTATTTTTTAGTTGTTGTTGTTGTCTTTGGTCACTGCAAGAGGTTCTCAGTGTTTATTCCCCATTGGTTCTGTGCTTAGGTTCTGGGGATCAAACACCGGTAGGATTCATGCAAGGCAAGAGTCCTGCCAGCTGTACTCTCCCTCCTCCCCTGATTTGTAACTGTTTTTGTTGTTGTTTCAGTTTTGGGGCCATATTTGGGCTCAAAGGTCACTCACTCCAGGCAGAGTTTAAGGAAGTTTTTTGGGGTGCCAGAGATTGAAGCCAGATTGTCTGCTTTAAAAGGTAAGCACCCCACCTACTGAACTATATCTCCAACCCCAATTTCTAATCATTTTTAGTTCACAGAAATTATGAGTCTGGTTAAAAGTTTAGAGTCTAACTCTTCACAAAAAAAATACATAAACCTTCTTTATTGTGAACAATTTCACTAATAACTTTGAGGTTTTCTATATTCCTAAATTTACCAGTGGGTCACCTAGGCATAACCTTTGATTCATGTGATTTGTATATGGATCATCCATTCATTCATAAGTGCCTGCTAGGCTTCAGAATTTATATGAGAAAAATAGGATGGTATCAACTATACCAGATCTTTAAGGAAAGATTCATTTTAAAACACAAAAATTAGGGCCAGAGAGATTTAGCCAAGGCAATCCAGGTAGGGAACTACCTTGCATGTAGCTGACCCAGATTCAATCCCTAGCATCCATATGGTTCCCCCAAACCCCACCAGAGTAATTCCTGAGTGCAGAGCCAGGAGTAACACAGGAGCATCGCTGGATGTGCCTTCTACCCCAAAGGAAAACAACAGCAACTGCAACTAAGCAAAACAAAACAAAACAACAAAAACAAAAACTACCCATAGCGTAACAGCTAAGATTTGACAAATACTCTTGTCAACTGTGGGACTGGGAAAATAGCTCAAAGAACTAGAGCACCATCTCTGCATACAGGAGGCCCAGGTTCAATCCCAGCACTGCTTGGTTTCCCAAGCATTGCTAAAATGACCTTTGGACTTCAAGCTAGGAGATAATCCTTAGTTACAGAGTCTGATCTCTTTCCCCAAACCCCTAAAATAAAAGAAATAAAACTTAAGGTAAACTTCAATCATAAATAATAGCTGTAAGTCCCAGCCCATGTAAATCTCTTGGGAACATGATAGTTGTCTAAATTTAGTGCTTTCTAGCACATTGAAGAACTCTCATATTCTGTCTTTGCTAAGACCTAGTTCTCTGTAATCAGAACTACCGGTAGGCAGTTTCACATTTTGACCCCGCATCAGAAAAGGATAAGCAATACTTTGACCAACAAACATTTTAGGAAGGATTTCAGAACAGAGGTCTTTGGAGGCTCAGGTCAGGAATAATTCAGAACTGAGTTTTAAATGCAGGTTCTGACGCCAAAACCAGGTTAACAACTCCTGAGTATTCTGCCTCACCTCACTGAACTTGGGTTTCCTGCTCTGTAAAATGGAAAATATAAAAAGGAATCCTAATGAGAAGTTAGTTTTTAATTAAGTAACTATACATCAATCAAGTCAGGACTCAGCAATCTCAAGGTACTTGCTAAACAGAATGATCTATTGCTCTGTTTGAACAAAATATGAAAAGAGTGTGCATCTTACTTTGAAGGGAGACAGTACTTCTATAAGGAGTTTCTTGGGTCAAAATCTAAGGATGCAATAATAATGTAATGACAGCAGATTCTCTCATCCTATCATCTTTGGAGACTGTTGTGGATTTTTTGTGGGGTTTTCTCATTGTTATTTGGTTGACTTGGTTTTTGTTTTGGGGCCATATCCTGACTCTATACTCCTGATAGGTCTGGTGGAACATATGGGATGTTGAGGATCAAACTAGGATTAGCCAAGTGCAAGGCAAATCCGACCTGCTGTACTATCAATCTGGGCCCTGTTGTGGGCCAGCAATCAAAGACTGTGGGTTGCCACAGACACTCCCTTCCACCCCACAGCAAAACTCACCTGTCCGCTCTTGGCTGAAGGAATAATTTTCGTACTTGCCACTCCTTGTAGTTATGGTCACGTTGTAGAGGCGGCCAGGGACAAGGTTGCTGAAGGAACACTCGCTGACAGACTTGGCAATGACAAGCGACTGAACCACCATGTTGCCGTGGGCGAGGGTCACCACATAGTTATCCACGTCCCCAGGAGCAGGCAGCCAGGAGATACCCAGGTAGTCATTGCGCCCAGAATTGTTCACTGTGACACCACTCACACTGGAAGGGACTGTGGTTGAAAATGAGAAGTTTGCAAAAGGGAAGAGTCATCAAAATGTGAAACTGCCAGTGTGGTGAGCACAGTGTGAAGCTAGATGCTGATTATCCAAAAGATCAGAGAAATGGAAGCATTTATCTTTGGCATCTTGAAACTGAGTGGTCTGCCACCACCAGAAGGTGACTGACAAAAATGCAGGGGTGGAAAGACAAGGCTGGGGCTGGAATACAAGCATGGCATCTGATGTCTATTCCCTCCACAAAAGAAAGTTTCCTAAATACAAGAATGTATCTCCTACCTTTTTGTGGTGGTGGTGTTTAAAAAGTATGCTAAGTGGAAACTTGTTTGGGGAATTTGTCTTGTTTGGGGGCCACATCTGGCAGCGCTCAGGGGTTATTCTTGGCTTTGCACTCAGGTATCATGCCTGGCGGAGCTTGGGAGACCATAAGGGTTGCTGGAATCGACACAGGTTTGGCTGTGTGCAAGGCAAACACTCTAACTGCTGGACTATGGCTTAGACCCTATGGAGCTCTTTTTATGTTTAAACCCTAGGATTGTGTGTAGGAAAAGGAACGTTCTAACAATTCAAATCAATCTTATGCTTCACTTCAAATTTACCAACATAGCAAGATGTTTGTGGGAAAGGTAAAGAACAGGCCAGCGCTTTATAAAATCTGTGAGATAGCTTTGATCCTTTTGTGATAAAGTTAAATTATTTCTAGGGAGTCTAACAAAACTGAGGGTGTGGGGGGGGCGGGTGTTCAAAGTATTTTCTCTTTACAAAGTATTTCCTGCCCTCTAGTGGCAAGCCATCAACCTAATTGGCATTCCTAGCTAGAAGTAGCAACCCAAAAAAGATTAAGGGAAAGATTAAGAGGGCCCCCAAAAACCAATGTGGTCATCAAGGCCTTTTTATATCAACCACTGTCATTTGCTTATTTAAATTATGCTTTAAGGTTACAAACACTTACTGAGAACCCGCTACTTCCCAATTCTCCAGGTACATAGAAATGGAAAAGGGTGGATGCCTTCGAGAAGCTAGAAGTATACTTTGCAAATGAATGACTGAGGCTTTGAGGTATCACTGAAGTATGCCACGAATCGGAGTAACGACTGTAGTATTGAGTAATAGCCTACCACATAGTCAACATAACTGCACAGTGTTAGTTATTGCCAGTAATAAATATAAGAATTAAATCCTAAGGGAATTAACAGATGCTACAGGGGTTGAGATACATGTGGCCAACTGATTCAATCCCACATTTGTCCCTGGAGCAATACCAAGTACAACCTTGGAGGCCCCTGAGCTCCATCAGTGTGAGCTGTGGGATCTCGAGCACTGTAGGGCTTGAGCATATTTATATCTTCAGGTTGCATGAGAATTGCTGGGATTTTTGATCATCCTGAGTCCCTCTTGGAAAGCTCTCCTCTTCCCCTCCCCACAGAAGAAAATCCTTAAAGGATATGTGAAAATTAGTACCATTTGATCATTAGTTGACTAATTCCTGTTGATTTGTGAATGTAACATATCCTTTTAATCTAACAAGCTCTGATATAAAGAAAGTCTCTATACACTTAAAATCTCTTATATATCACCCAAAATTGTGAATAGTACACTATTGAATAATACTGCTAATACTGCTCCATGTATATTAAGGGTCTCAAACTCGTGGCCCGTGGGCTGTTTGCAGCCCTCCGTACAACATTTTGTGGCCCTGCCCTGGAGTAATCTTTTTTGTTTTGTTTTGTTTTAGTTGTTTGAGTCACACCCCCTCCCCCCAATGTTCAAGGCTTACTACTGACTTTGCACTCAAGGATCACCCTGACTTTGCCTCCTGTGGCCCCAGGTAAATTGAGTTTGAGACCCCTGAATTGTATATGGACATTTTTAGACACAAAGTTGAGATTTTATACATATTTTATGTGCATTATATTACTCCCCCCTTTCCTCTCTCCCTCCCTCTCCTTTCTCCTTCCTTCCTTCCTTCCTTCCTTCCTTCCTTCCTTCCTTCCTTCCTTCCTTCCTTCCTTCCTTCCTTCCTTCCTTCCTTCCTTCCTTCCTTCCTTCCTTCCTTCCTTCCTTCCTTCTTTCCTCCTTTCCTCCCTCCCTCCCTCCCTCCTTCCCTCCCTCCCTCCCTCCCTCCCTCCCTCCCTCCCTCCCTCCCTCCCTCCCTCCCTTCCTTCCTTCCTTCCTTCCTTCCTTCCTTCCTTCCTTCCTTCCTTCCTTCCTTCCTTCCTTCCTTCCTTCCTTCCTTCCTTCTTTCCTTCCTTTGTAGTACCATAATTGTTTCCTATTTTTCTCCTTTCTATTTTTAAATTTGGTTTTTGGGCCACACCTGGCCACATTCAGGCATAAATCCTGGCTCTGTGTTCAGAAATCACTCCTGGCATGCTCAGGGGACCATATGAAATGCTGGAACTGAACCCAGGTCTGTCCTAGGTCAGCTACGAGCAAGGCAAATGCCCTACCTCTATGCTATCTCTCTGGCCCTGTTTTTTCCTTTCCAAATGACATTTTTTTCCGTTTTGTTTTGGGGTCACACCTATCAATGCTTAGGGTTTACTCTTGGCTCTGTGCTTAGAGATTGCTCCTAGTGGTGCTTATGGAATCATACGTGTTGCCAGGAGTGAACCAAGGTCAGCCATATGCAGGGCAAGGACCTTAATACTTGCACTGTCTCTAGCCTCAGTGCTTGTACTCTTAAAGTATGTGATGAAAATAACTCATTTTCATTTATTCATATATCTCCCTCACGTCAAAACTTTGTGTTCATTCTTTAGAGAATTTCTTATCTTTTTTGGTGTTATATAATGTGTTTATAGAAATTTTGCATGATACCTGTCAAATACTGGTCCCTCTGTTGCCATTAAAATATAGGTATAAAATAATTACAAAACCCATTTTTTCAAGTTAATTCAGACTCTGGATTATTTCAGTCCATTACAGTAAGTGGATGGAATTTGTGTGAGAGTCTGACTAGTTGCTAGCTGGATCACTCCCTTTTGTTCTTAAGCACACAGTTAAACAGCATTTCTGGTCATTTAACTGTGTTTCTATAAAATGTGGGTGGAAATGATGTGTTTATTTCCTAACCCTGGTCATCTTTCCTACTCCACCCACCTCTATTCTTTGGAAATGCTCAGAGCTCTGAAAACCTAGAATAAGGAAGAGCCACAAAGTCAGAATCTGAGACTCTATAGTTATTTCTCTAACTAAACTCATCACTCTTTGTGGTGAGGTTGATGACGTGGTCTGTAACTTCCAACCCTCCTGTCTTTTGTCTCTGAAAATTATTGCAAGAATATCTTTCATTTTTCTTAAAACCCATAGATGAGTGAGACCATTCTGCATCTCTCTCTCTCTCTCTCTCTCTCTCTCTCTCTCTCTCTCTGACTTATTTACTCAGCATAGTAGATTCCATGTACATCCATGTATAGGAAAATTTCATGACTTCATCTCTCCTGACGGTTGCATAATATTCCATTGTGTATATATACCACAGTTTCTTTAGCCATTCATCTGTTGAAGGGCATCTTGGTTGTTTCCAGAGTCTGGCTATTGTAAATAGCTCAGCAATGAATATAGGTGTGAGGAAGGGATTTTTGTTTTGTATTTATGTGTTCCTAGGGTATATCCCTAGGAGTGGTATAGCTGGATCGTATGGGAGCTCAATTTGAGGTATAGCATTGTAATAGACTTGGAAATGAATGCAAAATTCTCAATTCCTTTCCACAACTGTGTTGTTATTTTCCCTTTCTCACTCTGACACTCAGTGTTGGGATGAATTAGGGGATGGATTAGGAAATGTAGGTTTAGGAAAATAACAGTGATGGAACTAGGATCAGAATCTAGGCCTACTGATTCTCAAGCAAAGCTTTTTAATCTCCTACTTCCACTAATGCTACACTGATGAATGAAACATAAAACCACTAGCAGACAAAAACAAAGACTTAGGAAGAAGGACACAGACAACTTTTGTCTGTGTTACTGTCAGGTACTAAGAACAAAAGAAATGGGTGTATGCAATAAAGACTGTGGAACTATCTTTTAATAACTCTATTGCTCTTTAGGGATAATTAATAAGGTTAAAGTTCCTTGAGTTCATGAAGTATATGAGATTTATGATTTTAGAGAAATGTATCTACGATGCTTATAGCTAATACTCAAAATCTGAGCACTGAGAGTCAAAATATAAATGATCATAATTAAATAAAATTAACTGAAGTGCTAACCTTTTCTAAGTTTACTAATACTTTTAAATCTTCTATTGATTTTTTTTCTTTCAAGAAACTAGAACATACATTTTAGATTGATATTTATGTTCTTCTTTTGTGTTGTATCGGAAAAAGTTAGAACAAGTGTTTGGAGCCAAAGCTGTTTGACACATATGACATGAGACTATTTGTTTACTTAAATAATTACCCTATTTGAAAACAAGATCCTGAAGGCCAAGAAATATTATTTACATGACATATAATATCATTGTTTAATGTTTCTGATATGTGATTTGGGAATTGTATTAACTCAATGTTTGACAATAGGAGCTGCAATATAATTTACTTCCCATGTCTTAAAACCAAAAGCTTGAGCACAGAAAATAATTTAACAAAACTTTCTTATTTTATAACAAAGCTCTTATTATTTTTTAAAGCCTTATTTCAAAAGATATCAATTGAATAAGGAAATACACTTAGGAATCAAATGTCTGTCATGTGACCATAACTATTTCTACAAGTTTTGACAGATTTATTGGAGATTTTAATAAATTCAAAATTTGTTCTTTTTTATTTGTGTGGTCTGTTTTTGGTCCACACCCAACCAAGCTCAGGAGCTTCTCACAGCTCAGCTGGCGTTTGATTCGAGTTGACTCTTAGGTGATGCCAGGGATTAAACCTAGGCCTCTTCTATGCGAAGCATATATCCTAGCTCTGAATCATCTTCCCAGCCCTCAAAATTTATTCTTTCTTACTCTTCCCTGATCCCCAATTTTTATTTCCAGGACAGTAATATAGGCTGGGTGGTATTGAAACTTGGTTTTCAAAAAGAGGATGATGAACTTATTTTAGGATGCATAGAAAATTCTAATGTGTACCTTGGACATTTATGTGACCAGATCTCTAGAAGTCACAGAAATGGCTCTTACCTGTCCTTCCCTCCACCACCACTTGTCGGGAAGAGATCCCTCCGCTCACAGTCGTGACCACCACAGAGTAGAGGCTGCCTGATTTGAGAGCGTGGAAACTGTATTTGCTAGTCTCACTGGAGACACTTTCATTTTTGATGACCACATTTTCATGGATCAGCAAGACTTGGTAGAAGTCTATGTCTCCCAGTGCTCGGGTCCAGTTAGTAAAGAGACTGTTGGTTGTTCCTTGATTGGATACATGCAAGCCTGTCACTTGGGCAGGCACTAAAATATATGGACAGAAGCAAAAACAGATTAAGCTGAGTTATTGGAAGAAAATATAACAGGAAGTAGTAAAGACTTGGAAATATCTTGAAATTATATATGTATGTGTGTAATTCCCTTTTCTAATTATCAACTATTTTGACCTGAAGTTAGCTTGAAGTTAGTACTTGATCAACATATATCTTCTTTGTGTCACTTTCTTGAATTATAATCAAATTGATTAGAAAGCTAGCCTACTTAGAATTTATTCAGATATAAATATATTAATGAAATATATTAATAAAATTATTGTTATAGATGAATCATAAAATTTCACTCTACTTGTACAATGTATATTTGTGCTTATGTTGAAAGAAACTAAAATTCCAAAACAACTTTGACAAAGAATAGTAAAGTTTGTGTAAAAACTCTTTAAAATCCCCTAATTTTTTTTGTTTGTTTTTTGGGTCACACCTGGCTGTGCTCAGGGGTTCCTCCTGGCTCTACACTCAGAAATTGCTTCTGGCAGGCTCGGGGGACCATATGGGATGCTGGGATTCGAACCACCGTCCTTCTGCATGCAAGGCAAATGCCCTACCTCTATGCTATCTTTCCGGCCCCAACATCCCCTAATTTTAAGACTTCCTAGAAAACCACAGTAATGATATTGCAATATTGTGATATTGATGCTATATTGGTAAAAGTATAGACAAATCGCTGAATGAAACAAACATGAGAGTTTAGAAAGAGCATTGATTTTTTTTACAGAGATGCAAAGGCAGTTCAAGGAAAAAAAAATAGTGTTCCAACAAATAGGCCTAGAACATTTGATGTCCATATAGAAAGAAATAAACCTATATCCTTATCTCATATTTCTTTTAAAATAAACTTCAAAGGGATGATAAGCTTAAGTTTAAATCTCTAAAACTAAAGATTTTAGGATAAAATTCTTTGTATCTCCTTCTAGGCTACTATTTCTTAGCTATTACTCCAAAAACACAATGTATGAAAAAAAATGAATAAACTGGACATTAAAATCTTAAGTTCTGCAAAATAGACTAGTGAAACAATAAAAAGATCAACTCATAATTGAAGAAAACATCTTTTGTTGTTATTGTTGTTTTTGGGTCACAATCGGCTCTGTGCTCAAAAATCACTCCTGGAAAGCATGGGAGACCATATGGGATACAGGGATTCGAACCACCCTCTCTCCGGGATCAGCTGAGTACAAGGCAAATGAACCTACCAGTCTGCTATCTCTCCAGTCCCTGAAGAAAATATCTTAATGTGAAAATTCTTTAAATGTGTCAGAAAAAAAAACCCGCATTTCTGACACAAAATATATCCAGTATAAAGAATCCTCAAAATAAATTGATAAGAAAACAACCATATTTGAAAATATTAGGGCCAGCAGTGGTGCAGCAGTAGGGCATTTGCCTAGAACCTGGCTAACCCAGGACAGACCATGGTTTGATCCCCGTGTCCCATATGGTCCCCCAAGCCAGGAGCAATTTCTGAGCGCATAGCCAGAAATTGACCCCTGAGCATCACTGAGTGTGGGTCCCCCTAACCCTCCCCCAAATTTGAATATATTACTTTTCAGGCTGGAGTGATAGTACAGCAAGTAGGGTACTTGCCTTGCACTCAGTCATTCCAGGTTTGATCTTCACCATTCTGTATAATCCCCTTGTGCCTCCTGGAATAATCCCTGAGTGCAGAGCCAGGAGTAAACCCTGAGCACCATCTAGGACTCAAACACCCCTCAAAGAAAATATAACTCTACCTTAAAAGATAAATGGATAGCAAATAAGCAAATAAAAATATATTTAGAACCATTATTTAATAAGGAAAGGAAAATTAAGACCCCCTGATATATTGACTACACAAATAGTTAAACTTGAATCTGGGATTAAATCTAGGACTTCTTCAAACAAAGGATGCAGCCCAGCCCATTGATCTATTTCTCTAGTACAGTGAAAAAAATATTAATTCTAAAATAATACTTTGAACATTCATTTCTTCCATAATGGTCAACTACAGTCCATGAAATATCTCACTCAATAAATACAATTACACAATTGAATAACATATAAGATATAATTATATGAACAGATATAAAATTTAAAAGAAACCTCAAATGCCTTGAAGGTAATTGGATTACAGAAGCAGATTTGCTTAAAATTTAAAACTGACTTTCCAACATAATTTAAGGTTAGATTTTAGAACTTTGTAGGACTTAAGAGATAAAGTGAAGGACTTTCCTGATCTGAGGTTATAGTACAATGAATAGGGCATTTGCCATACATGTTGCTGACCCAGGCTCAATACCTGGCATCCCATATGCTACCCTGAACCCCCCAGGGGGTGATTATTGAGTATACAATGAATATCCACCTGGGTATAGCCAGGTGGATTCCCCCTTTAAATAAATAAAGTGAAGGACTTTTCTATGTAGAGAAATTGCTTGTGTGAACCTTTTTAATACCGCATTTTGAAAGTGTAAGTATAATAAGTAATATATTTAAGTATAATAAATAATAGGACATAATATAATATAATAAATAATACATGTAAATGTAATAAATTTATTAACTGTTTCCTTTTTATTCCCTATATTATCCTATCATTATTAGTACTGAGTGAAATAGAGAATTTCTTCTGGCCCCACTTCTGGAAAATTAGTAATTTCAAGACAGCTTCAGTGCATTTGAAATCTGAATTTATAAAACTGTGATTATCCAAAACCTCAAATAGACAATTTAGGTTAAAAGCCTGAGTTGATATCAGTCCTACACTTGATAGAATCAACTAAAGTCATCTCTTGAAACCCACCTTGAAACAAGGTCAAAGAACCCCCAAATATAAAAATTCTGAGGTATATGAATTAATAGTTAAAGAAATCACACATATTTAAGGAGGTAGAACACTGTAAGTAAAAGGCAGTGAAAATCAATACAACCAGATATAGTTTCTGAAGACGTTAGATATTATAGTTAGGATACATAGAGTATAATGTAAAATAATTAACTCATAGCCATTAAAGAGTAGAGTTGAGATAGAAAAATAAAGCACAAAACAGATTGGAAAGAGAGCCAAAGAAAATGTTTAAAGGTAAAAAAAAAAAACACAAATAAAATGTTAAATTTAGTGAGTGAATATAAGGACTGTGGTCTTGGACATTTTGGGGCCTGAACACTTTGGGGTCGATCAAAGTACATTATATTTATAAATTAAAACTATAAATGTTAACATTCCTGTAGAAACCATGCTATCTAAATTGCAATGATATTGAAAATTGAAAAAAGATAGATTAGATAGAACCAAATAAAGAACAAAGTAATTAAAAATAGGGCTGAAGAAACTAATTAGACGATAGCCAAAGGAAAAAAATAGCCAGAAATATAAAATGGAATAGATATGAAATATGTGTAAATTTGTGAATAATACCATGCACAGAAAAATAAGAAAATATATGTATATATGCATTCTTTTATTCCTGTCTGATCTTATTACTCATGATCTATCCTAAAGTTGATTAACTTGTGTTTTAGATTCTATTATTTCATGTGTACTGTAGACTAACTGTAGACCTTCCCTTTCTGTATATCCATTCTACCTAGAATATCCTCACCAGCTCAAAACATGTTACTATTATTTCCTTAAGAATAATCTTCCTTTTAAATATACTTCCTCTTTTAAACACAGCTCTATTTCTCTCTTCTCATTTGCAGCAAAACCCCTTGAAAAGATTTTCCTGTACTTTGTTTCAATTTTAGCAAAACAAATCCAAACAAATATTTTTTGTTGTGGTTTTGGGCCAACTCAGTGATGCTCAGAGGTTAATACTGGCTCAGGAATTACTCTTGGTGGGGCTCAGGGGACCATATTAGATGCCCAGGATTTGAACCTGGGTCAGTCACCTGCAAGCTTTCTACCCTCTTTTATATTTATCCATCATCCAAAACAAATAATTCTTTTTAAAAAGAATTAAACAAAGGCAGAAATTAGTAAAATATAAAAGAAATAAGTCAGGTTCCATAGCACAAATGCCCAGTATGTAAAAGGTAATGAACACATTTAAATTTAATAGTAAATAATCCAGCAGACAGTATACTTTTAGTCTGAAAATTATACCTGTTCTTCCTTTTGTTGAAGATGAATTTTTTAAGTCTCCACTAATACTAGTGACTGTAGCTATGTATTTTCGTCCAGGCACCAGGTCAGTGAAAGTGAATTCTTTGGCATCTTTGGGGAGTGACTTGTGGATGAGTAAGAGGTCTCTGTCGACCAATGAGATGATGTATTTCTCCCATTCTGATACAGGGGTCTGCCACATGACACTCAGGGAGGTCTCATTGGCATGCTTAACACGCAGTTGGAGGACAGCCAAGGGGACTGAAGAAAAAGCATGAAGACTTGGGTCATTGATGATCTCAGATACAGTTGAGTATTATTTAAAAAGCTGCTGTCTTCTCTTTTATAGACATGCGTTCTATTTTAGCATTTCTTTTTTTGAAAGCTAGTAAGCACTAAGAAAGTAAAAAGCTAACCACAAAAAATTTTTGTTCATGCAACAAATAAGCAAGAAATAAGAATTTAAATGAATAGTATTGGAAAATATTTTTCTGGGTCATTTAGCTTGACCACATCCAATTTTATGAGGGTTTATATCTTCATCTGAATTCTAGTAATAAAAATGCACAATATTTTATAGTATAATCCTGTGAGCCACCGAAGCCATATAGAAGGACCCATGCTTAAGTATTTAGGTGGAAGTTAGAGTATTTATTACTGCCACAGCTTGAGAAGGCCAAGAGTTTTATTCCCAATAATTTCTGAGGCAGAGACAGTAATGTGTCCATAATAGGGAGAATATTAATAGTGCAGCTGATAAGTAATAATTGCATCTTACTAAAGACTTCTTTTATATAATGAACTGAAGTTTCTATTTCTGTAAAAGGTTCTATTGGTATAATTTCTAGGAGACAATATTAGGGCAAAGTGTTGATCCCCTAAAAGACCAGGAAAGCCAAAAATCTGGAAGAATCAAGTGTGCTAAAATATGTTATTTTGGCTTAAAATGCATAATTCCATTCTAATTGACTCTTTAATATGTCTTCCCTCATATAGAAACAAAATAGTCTCAGCTGTTTACGATAGTTTATTTCGTTGTTATACTTTTTTTTTTTTTTTTTTTGGTTTTTGGGTCACACCCGGCAGTGCTCAGGGGTTATTCCTGGCTCCAGGCTCAGAAATTGCCCCTGGCAGGCACAGGGGACCATATGGGATGCCGGGATTCGAACCGATGACCTCCTGCATGAAAGGCAAACGCCTTACCTCCATGCTATTTCTCCGGCCCCTTCGTTGTTATACTTTTAAGAGTCTACATGCTTCAACTTATCTTACTAACCTAGTGGTATAATTTAAGAAAAGTTCTCTTAAGAACTATGTCAACAAACATATAATAATGACAAGCTCTTAGCCTTGGATCACAAGACTCAGATTACCAAATTGTGGGGGAGAATGATGAAGGAGGAATGAAGAGGTGAACCACAGGTGACACAGGGACAGTGATAGAGGATTATGAACTCTTTGGTGATGCAATAGCTTTGTACATCAATGCCATAAATGTTATAACACTATTATGACCATGGAACAAGAACTGTAGTAAGAAAAAATGATAAGAGATGCCAACATATTGAGAACACCCACTGTCACTTAACAGTATTTTCAAGTTATTTGAAACGAGTTAGATATATAATATTGTTGTATTGTGGATATATAATATAGGTACGTGTTCTGTGAAATATTAAAACTGTTTTTAAACTTATACAGATGACTGACCATAGTTGGATATCAACATTTGGAAGTTGAAGATATAACTGAAAGAAATATTTGAAAAGTTGAGGAAGTGTTTATGTCTTTTGACATTCTTCTAAGAGGAACACTGAGGCCATGGAGTTATTTCCTAATGATCAGGTAAGACTGAGGATAGTCAAATTTTAAGGACAGAGTACATGAAGCCACTGGGATTTTTTTTTTAATAAAGCTTCTTTGTCAAGGAAACACATCTAGGGTGTGACTTGCCCAGGAAATCAATTTAGTGGTGACAACAGAATATCTGAACACATGTTTCAATATAATTTTTTTTTTTTTGCTCCGAAGTATTCAAGTATAACCCCCTCTACTTTAGAATTCTTCCTAGGTCTGGAAAATTTCCATCACCAAGTCAATAGTTCTCTAATACTTATTACCAGCAAAAGGTGTTCAATAATCTTCTTTTGTGGCAAGAATGAGTCTTCATTCACCGATTTCTCACCCCTCCTATTCTTTTGGTATTTTATGTCTTTATTCATAAATTAATGGACTCACTAGTGAAAGTGACTTTTTCATGATATTATTTTTTAAAAAAATCAATGTTTAACATCGTATTTCATTCTATACATCTCTAATTCTATACATCTCCAGTTCCAGGCATGACATGGACAGGGATGTGGGTGACATAGGGTGAAAGACTAAATAAAAGATTCTAAAAATTAAGGTTACTAAGTTAAGGTTCCACCATCATATTTTCTTACCTGTCCTGCCTTGGCAGCGTTTAGAGTTCTTGAAATTTCCACTCTCAACAGTGACTTCCACTTCATATTGTCTTCCTGGAATAAGTCCCAGGCCATCTATGACATAAAATGTTTCTTCCTTTCTCACTGTCGTGTTCAGCAGCACCGTAGACTCATTGAAGAGCTGTATCCGATACTGCTCCCAGTCACCAGCAGGGGGCGACCAGCTCACGACGAGGGACTTCATGGAGCTATTGCTATTGGCCTCTAGGTTCCCAACTTTATCTGGAACTAACCATTGCAATAATGTCAAAAGAGGAGATGATGAAAACAAAAAGAACACAGACTTACTTTTTTTTTTTTTTGCAAAGCAGTAGATAAGAGACAGAATCTAAAATTGAAACAGTTCTATTCTCTGGCTTGCAATTCTATGTTCTTTCCTCATTTTGAAGACATTTGAAGTTTGGAAGAACAGTAGATTAAAATTATTTGAGTAATGTATCTCTAGTACAATCTTCTGTAACACTTTTTATAACCTAGTAATAGGAACACTGTATTTTAGTGATTGCCTACACGTTCTAGAGACAATATTGATGTTGCTCCCAGCGATCATGGCATTGATGGATGTGGTAATTTTGGAAGAAACGTTGAATGTTGTGGTCATAAAATATTTCTCTCTTGGGGTCAATGAGATAGTATAGAGGAAAGGCACTTGCTTTTTTTTTTGCATGCAGCTGACCTGGGTTTGATTCCAGGCATCTTATATGCCCCCCTTAGTCTACCAGGAGTAATCTCTGAATGTAGAACTAGGAGTAATCCTTGAATATTTCTGGGTGTGACATCAAATATCCCCTTTCAGGTAAAACAAAAAAGAGTAAAAAATTAAAATTAAAATTAAAAACAAAAAAAAAAACACTTTTCTGGTGAAAAAGATAGGTATTCTGGCAATATAGCATTGATCTGATTTTTTTTCTCAAAAAATTTAGAGCCTCATCTAGGTATGTGAGCCAGTAATAAGAGTACATCCCTTACATATGTGAGCCTTGGGTTTAATTCCTTGCACCACAGAAGCAATAACATAAAGCAAACAGGGTCTGAGAAATAGTACAGTAGGTATGATGCTTGTTTTGGAAAAAGCAGGCTCCAGTTGGATCCTTGGCATTCCATAAATTCTCTGACACCTCCAGAACTGATCCCACATGTAGAGCCAAAGGTAGGTAAACCTTGTGCATCACCAGATATAGCACACAAAAAAGCAAAAACAAGGGGCCAGAGCAGTGGCACACCAGTAGGGCATTTGCCTCACACGCAGCCTGACCTAGGATGGATGGCAGTTCGATCCCCTGGTATCCCTTCTGGTCCCCCAAGCTAGGAACAATTTCTGAGTGCAGAGCCAGGAGTAATCCCTGAGCATGGCCCCCAAACAAACAAACAAACAAACAAAAAAGCAAAAACAAGAACGCAAACCTCTCCGACCCTGCATCCACCCAACAAAAAGTCATTCAGGATCGTTCAGTTAACTACAGAATATCAAATTCTTTGGCATTTGTAGCTTTTAAAAATCAGTTTCTGAATCTTTCCAGTCTTACTCCTGACCACTCCACAGGATTATGCTCCCTCCCTCCTGGCAAACTGGAATTCAGAATTCCAGTTGCGGGGCATGAGAGATAGCACAATGGTAAGGCTTGCATGCAGCCAACCCAGAACAAACCAGGCTTCAATTCCTGGCATCCCATATGGTCCCTGAGCCTGCCAGGAGCAATTTCTGAGTACAGAGACAGGAGTAACCGCTGAGTGCCCCTGGGTGTAGCTCAATAACCAACCAACCAACCAAACAAACAAAAACTCCAGTTCCACAGTTGCATGTTCTACAGTTTCAGTGCTTTTTCATATATTATCCCTTCTACCTCAAAAGCCTTCTCCTTTTCCCTCTTCACTAGCCAAGAGTTTTGTATTTTTTTAGGGTCCATTTAAAGATGAATTCCTCCAAGAAGTCTTTATTAATCTTCTGAAAAATAATTTGATTCCTTGCTTTTTAACCATATGGCTATTTGAAATCTCAAAGGGTACAGGGAAGAGTTTCTGGAAATAAGTTTAAATTCCAGATCATCATTGTATGTGTGTGAGGGAAAAAGTGGAGAAGGGGGCACAGGGCAGTGTATGTGGGGACCATATGTAGTGCCAGGGATCATCTAAATTTGGCTGCATGCAAGGCAAGCACCTTCTTAAATCCTGTACTCTATCTCTGACCTCCAGCTCACCATTACTGAGTAAATAATTAAAAAAAATGTTGGCACAAAAAGGATCTCACAAATAATGGGTATTGTTTAGTTTGTGCTTGATACATGGAAGTGTTGATATAATTACCATTCTTAAAATGTACTATTTTAATTTTTGTGTGTATATTCTACATTCGTGTGATTAAAATGTAACCTTAAAGGCCAATAGTCAGTAAAAGTCTAGATAATAGATATTTGAATACTTTTGACCATCTATGTGGTCTGTTTCACAGTTTATTTTTAATTCCTTTAAAAATGCAAGATCCTCCCTTAGCTTATGACTATACAAAAGGTCACAGTATTGGGACACTAGCTCAGTGCTGGAATAACTTATCTTGTATGTGTAAGGCCCTATGTTTGACCCCCAGAACTCTGCCCCCAAAAGAAAATCTCAGAAACAAAACAGGCCATAGTCCATATTTAGTTGGAAGTAGTTTGATTAACCCAGGCATTTTAGCAATATATATATATATGTATATATATACATACACAATATACACAATAGATGTTAATGACATAAAATAATAAAGTATTTTGTTGTTGTTGTTGTTGTTGTTGGGTCTTTTTGGGTTACACCTAGTGGTGCTCAAGGATTACTCCTGGCACTGCACTCAGAACTCCTGGCTCAGGGGAACCATATGGAATGCCAGGGATCAAACCCTTATCTGTCCCGGGTCAGTCACATGCAAGGCAAATGCCCTACCACTAAAGATGTATCTTATGGAAAAAATAAGCAAGTATTCCTGGACCTTAATAAGTATATTGACCAAAAAATTTTATTCATCATATCAATGCCAACATATTTATGTACTTATGTGGTATCTTGTGAAATAGCTCAGCATAAACTCAGTTCTGCAAACTGTTTAGAATTAGGACAAAATGCACTTGCTTAAATAACTTAGATGAATTCAGGTGACCTTTGCCTTGTTCTGATGTGGGCTCTTGTCCACAGACATTCTCTGTCATGGAGACACCAATTCCTAGGATAGGAAAGGATTCTTTTTCCCTTCTAACTCATTTTGCTCTATTTTAAGGTAGAATCAGAGTGTTTGGAGACACTAAAGATTGTATAAACTAGAGCCACAGACTCACCTGTTCTACCCAGTGCCATCTTCTGAGCAGACAATTCACCAGAGACACAGCTGAAAATCACTTCATAGAGCCGGCCAGGGGTTAAATCTTTAAAGTAAATTTCCGTAATCTGGGGTGCTAATATTCTGGATTCTTTGACGATCCCTTGGTGAGACAGGGTGATGTTGTAGGAATCCACATTCCCAGGAGGTCTTTGCCATTTGACTTTTAGAGAGGTCAAAGCGCCATCGTTTGTCACCTTCAGATATGAGACTTCCATGGGGACTAATTGGAATTGAGTGGAAATAAGATTTTTAACTCAGGATAGTTTATCAGTCTGATGGCCAGATTTTGACCCTGAATTTTAATCCCCACAAGCAACAATTCCTGCATAGAATAAAATAGTCATTTCAAAAGGCAAAGAGAATTCTTCTAAACTAAGTCAAGGCTTTCTGGGGGTGTGGAAAGAGCTGGGACATGTTTGTCAGAGCTTGGTTTTAAGGTCAGTCATGGACAACACTGGTCACTTTATCTTATGTAATCTATGGGTCCTTATTAGCAAATGAGGACTTGGCTAAGAGACCTAAAAATGATCTTTCTATTTCTGAATTCTTTATGGGAATCTCCAATTAGTTGTCATCATTTGCCTAATTTCTTCTTGTCTTCATTTATTTACTAATAGCAAGTATATAGGATGTATATTTACTTTTGATTGTAAATACTAAGCAAGTTAAATCTTGGGTTGTGTCATTTCATCAAAGAAAATAATTATAAAGTAGAGACAATTTGGGGAGATCTATTGTTTGCACATTCTCTTGATATGCATTTTGGTCATTAAAGCCAAAGTAGAATAAGAAACATTTCATTAAAAAATAGACCCTGGGTCTGGCGTCGTGGCGCTAGAGATAAGGTGTCTGCCTTGCCAGCGCTAGCCTAGGACAGACTGAGGTTCGATCCCCAGCGTCCCATATGGTCCCCCAAGCCAGGAGTAATCTCTGAGCATCACCAGGTGTGGCCCAAAAACCAAAAAAAAAAAAAAAAAAGAATAGACCCAGCACACTGGATATGAATTGACCAATTATAGTGTAATTAGTTCCTCTTGTACATAAATAATTCTTAAGACATATGGCACAGAGAATAGTAAAATTGCTTTATGCCAGTAGATGTGTGTGTGAGAATTCTTTCTCACTTGGAATACTGAAGGAAACCGGCATATTAAAGAGATCCTCAAACCTCTGCACTGATCTTGGTTTCTTTCAAAATATTGTCAGGGGATAATATAAACTTAATTTATTTTTGAATAATATTTTTATTTAAACACCATGATTACAAACATAGTTGGGTTTCAGTCATAAAAAGAACACCCTCTTTCACCAGTGCAACATTCCCACCACCAATGCCCCCCATCTCCCTCCTTCCCACCCCGTCTGCCTGTTTTCAAGACAGGCATTCTACTTCTCTCACTCATTAACATTGTCATGATAGTTGTTAGTGTAGTTATTTCTCTAACTATTTCTCTAGTTCATTTCTTGAGAAAAATGGAAACATTACTCATGAAGGGTTTCCTGTAATATAAAGAAATTTGAATCTGACTGTCCTTCCAGTCTCCAAATAATTGAACAGGCCACATGGATTAAAGAATTTGTTGATTTGGACCTTATTTGGCTGTTTGGGGCCTCGTACCTGTCCTGGCCAGTTTCCATCTGTGGTTCTGTAGCACTGCTGCCTCAGCCACAACTGTGAGGTTGTAGAGGGAACCAGGGGTCAGTCCATGAAAAGTGTAGTAAGTAGCATGTTTTTCCACAACACTGTCTTGAACTAGGTTTCCTTTATCCATAAGCATCAGCTGGTACTTTTCCACATTCCCAGAGCCAGGAGACCAGGAAACCAAGAGAGAATGAGTGTTTGCTGAAATGCGAATATCTTTCACGGGGGATGGCACTAGTAAGAGAAAGTACATTTCCAAGTGTCATTTATAATTTCCTTACAGAAAACACAGGCATAGATAATTAGAAATCATGCTCTCCTGCTGTTTCGAAGTATGTCTAATTTGTGTAATAACAGTAACAAAGCAGCATTCTTAAGCTTTTACTAGAACTGAGAACTCTTTACAAAGTCTACAACCTGAAGCTACCTCATAATTTATTTGTCTGTCTCTTCCATGAATGTGGCATAACAGCAAAGAGAAAAAAATCTATAGAATATGAAAAATAGAGACTGAACAGAAGAGGAAAAGAAGGGAGGATAGACATAAGAAAGGCCATGTTTTAGGGAATGAAGTAGTAGATAAGGCATTTTTTTTTTTAAATTTTCGTTTTTGGGTCACACCCAGCAGTGTTCAGGGGCTACTCCTGGCTCTATGCTCAGAAATCGCTCCTGGCAGGCTCAGGGGACCATATGGGATACCGGGATTTGAACCACCGACCCTCTGCATCCTAGGCAAACTCCTTACCTCCATGCTATCTTTTTGGCTCCAGAGAAGGCATTCTTGATATCAAGAGGTGAGGATATTAGAGGCAACTTAATTCTCACCAAGTTGAAGGAGCAAAGACTTGTATTGAGCATAAGAATATTTAGGAGAGTGAAATAAGTCAGAGGGAGAGAGATAGACACAGAATAGTCTCACTCATCTATGGGTTTAAAGAAAAATGAAAGACATTTCTGCAATAATTCTCAGAGATAAAAAAGAGGAAGGCTAGAAGGTCCAGCTCATGACATGAAGCTCAGCACAAACAGTGATGAGTGCAGTTAGAGAAATAACTACACTGAAAATTATCATAATAAAGTAATGTGAATGAATGAGGGAATAGAAAACCTGTCTAGAGTACAGGCGGGGGTGGGGTGGGGAGGAGGAAGATTTGGGACAATGGTGATAGGAATGTTGCATTGGTGAAGGGACTGAGTGTTCTTTACATGACTGAAACCCAACTACAATCCTATCTGTAATCAAGGTGTCTAAATAAGGATATTAATAAAAAATAAAAATAAAAAATGCATTTAGGAAATGTCATTATTTGATGTTATGGAGAGACTATACAGAGGAGGAAAATATTTAAATAGTAAGTTTTAAACTCAGACAATGCAGTAGAAAATTCTTTTGTCTAAGGTTTGAGTTAGAAAGGCCATTAGGAAATATCTACTTCCTTTTAAAGAACATTCCAGTTTCAAAGAAGTTCTCTGGCTTGCTCAAAATCACACAGAAAGCTAGCAACACAGCTGCACCTTAATTTTATATCAGTCTTTCCACTGTATTTCACTATATTTGTTTATTTTTTGAGCATATATTATGTTATATCCAGCTACCTATATATGCATATATGTATTTATATATATCTTACCTGTTGATCCATTGGTATAAACTGTGGAGGAATGTTTATCTCCAGAAAAAGCAGTGATGGCAATATTGTATTTGTTACCAGCAGTGAGGTTGAAAAACGTATGCTCATTCCTTGAAATAAATTCTGGAATTTGGATATCCTGTACCTTTTGCTTATCATCAAATAATTGCACTTCATAGGCAGTGACTTTTCCAGGAGAAGGTGTCCACCAAACATTTAAGCTGGTTGAAGTGGTCTTTTCTTTACTCCATTCAAACTTAGCAGGAGCTAAAGGTTCTGCAAGAAAGAATGTGGCTTGAGGACTGGCAAATACATTATTATCTAATTATAATTCTGATTGATTTTTTTCCTTAAAATTGTAAAGACAGGGTGCCCAGGAAATAAATTGGCACTTTAATTCACTTTCAAAGTGTTTTATTTATTTATTTATTTGTTTATTTATTTATTTATTCATTCATTCATTCGTTCATTCATTTATTTTGGTTTTTGGGCCACTCCCAGCAGTGCTCAGGGGTTACTCCTGGCTATCTGCTCAGCAATAGCTCCTGGCAGGCACGGGGGGCCATATGGGACGCCAGGATTTGAACCAACCACCTTGGGTCCTGGATCGGCTGCTTGCAAGGCAAATACCGCTGTGCTATATCTCTGGCCCCATATTTATTTTATTCATTTTGTTGTGCACATGGCTTTCTTTCTTTCTTTCTTTCTTTCTTTCTTTCTTTCTTTCTTTCTTTCTTTCTTTCTTTCTTTCTTTCTTTCTTTCTTTCTTTCTTTCTTTCTTTCTTTCTTTCCTTCCTTCCTTCCTTCCTTCCTTCCTTCCTTCCTTCCTTCCTTCCTTCCTTCCTTCCTTCCTTCCTTCCTTCCTTCCTTCCTTCCGTCCTTTCTTTCTCTTTTTCTTTTTCTTTTTCTTTTTCTTTTCTTTTCTTTTCTTTTCTTTTCTTTTCTTTTCTTTTCTTTTCTTTCCTTCCTTCCTTCCTTCCTTCCTTCCTTCCTTCCTTCCTTCCTTCCTTCCTTCCTTCCTTCCTTCCTTCCTTCCTTCCTTCTTTCTTTCTTTCTTTCTTTCTTTCTTTCTTTCTTTCTTTCTTTCTTTCTTTCTTTCTTTCTTTCTTTCTTTCTCTTTCTTTCATCTTTCTTTCTTTCTTTTTCTTTCTTCTTTCTTTCTTTCCCTCCCTCTACTTCCCTCCCTCCATCTCTCTCTCTCTCTCTCTCTCTCTCTCTCTCTCTCTGTTTCTTTTGTTAGGCACAACTGGTGGTGCTGAGAACTTAATCCTGGAGGGGTTTTGGGAACCACATGGGGTACAATAGATTGAACCTGGGTAAGTCATAAACAATGCAAGCACCCTACCCACTGTTTTATCCCTTTTAATACCTAACATTTTTTTGTTTGTTTGGAGCTTAATAAAGTTTTCAGACATTGACAAACCTTGAGACTACGCTTGGACTCTGAAAATATCAAAAGAAAAAAAATTTTTTTTGGTTTTTCGGCCACAGCTGGTGACACTCAGGGGTTACTCCTGGCTATGTGCTCAGAAATCACTCCTGGCTTGTGGGGGGGACCATATGGGGTCCCAGGGGATCGAACTGCAGTCCGTCCTAGGCTAGCACGCACAAGGCAGACAGAAACCATACCTCTAGTGCCACTGCTCCAGCCCCAGAAAAAAATATTTTAAGAATTGTCTTTGAACTTTATACTAAACTTCCTTGGGTTGTGGACTGGGGCAGGAGATGAATGTTTAATATTCATTATATTGGGTTGTTTTTAGAAATCAGAAAACCATAACATCTATAGACTTAATTAAGAATCTATGCTAGGTTTGTTCATCAGCAAATTCTTCCAGTAACTGTGATTGTGATTCACAAGTGTCAAGGTTTTTCTCAGCTTGATTTTTGGACATTTTGGAACTCTTGGAGACCCAGAGAAGGTGGAAATGGGTCAACCCTATCCCTGTATGTTCATTTAATTTCAACTCTCAAAGTCAGGGTCCTCTCAGGAGACTCCTCTCAGGAATATAAAATAGAAGAATATTCTGGTTGAGGACTAAGTTAGCGGCACATAGGGAAAAGCCATTCTATGGTGCAGTGGGACCATTCGAGAAATAAGATGCCCTTACCCTGAATACTGGGACTCAAATCACTGGTACACATTTAAAGATGAGTAATCCTTTAAAATAGTTGGGGTTATGAGCCTAGAAAGTGGGGCTAGATGCCAGTGGTTACATTCTAGATTCAGGTCAGATGTTTTAGTGGCTATAGAAAGTATGGCTTTACCTGCCTCCTGAGAAACTATATACTAACATGAAACTACTCCAGAAATTTTAGAATTATTTTTAGAACAGTGCATTTTTATTAATTACTTTAAAATAATTTTGGCCACACCTGTGGTGCACAGCTTTTATACTTGAATTTGTGCTCAGGCATACTCCTGGTGGTTCTTGGGGCACCATACGTAGTGCCAGGATCAAACCCAAGTTGGTTTTATGCACAGCAGTCTAACTTATTGTACTTGGTGTCTCTCTGTTTTGAATGGTGTTTAATAGTAAGGAATTTGTCTCATATAAATTCAATCTGGGTTCAATCCCTGGTGTCCCACCTGATCCCCTAAGCCCACTGTAATTTCTGAGTACAGAGCCAGGAGTTAGCCCTGAGCACTACTACCCAGTATGACTAAATCCTCACCCCAAACATAAAACAGCTCCCCCCAAAAACAAACCAACAAAATAGCAGTTAAGAAAGTATGGCTAGGAGTTTAAAATAAAAGAAGTTATGACTAATAAGACAAATAGGAACAAGATAATCTCATTCTATTTCAAAATGCATTTATGAGACCTAATAAATGGGTCACCCCAACACAATACACCTATGCTAGAAACAGCTTATAATTCTGAGCATTAATATCTTCATTTATGTTTTATGCATTGATTTATTTGAATAATGATGTTGCAAAAATTCAGTATGCTTATTATACTAATATGTAATATAACAAGTTTAAACAAATGTCTATCTTATACAAACAAAATCAGGAGCAATTCAGAAAGTTCAAAATATGATGATTTTCAAGGGTAAAGTTGTCTGGTTCCTAGCCTACCAAGTATAGCCTTGAATCTAAGTGTCAGGATTCTGGGGTCTAAGGACCTAGCTAGAATCCAGTATTTTGGGTAATTCCTGAGCTTCCCCCACTGCCTCATTTATGCAATGCTGACAGTAAGGCTATTTTTGTTTTATACTAGAACTGTTAAGAAGATTAAATAAAAGTGTTAACCAAAATTCTTAAAACCATGTCTGATAAATATTTGATATTAGTTAGCTGTTATTATTATTCCTACTCTGGTAATTAGGAGATCTTGTCACAGAATCTTAAAGAGCTGTGGAGTAGAGAACATGGGCTTTGGGGTCAGAAATAAATAAAATAAAATCTCAACTGTATCATGTGTTAGTTTGAAGAGTTTGAGTAAGTTATTTCACCTCTCCGGAACTCCATTTTCCCATAGAGAGTATAAAAATATTTGTTTCTCAATTACTTTGAGGAGTAATCAGAGAGTTATAGAAAAGAGTTTACTTAACACACAATAGGTACTCAATTTCGTAAACTTTTGTTTACCTTATCATTAAAGAATAATTTCCCCCTCTTAATCACTGACAAAATTGAGACATAAGTGGAATACCACGATGTTTTTTTAAATAAGCAGTTAATAGCCATAATGTGTTCTTTATCATAAGAAAAACTGATAAAATCATGTTTGTGGGGCCAGAGAGCTAGCACAAGAGTAAGGCACTTTTCCCTAGCATGCTCAGAAGTAAGCCTGATCATTGCTAGGTTTTTGCCCCAACTGTCCCTCCAAATTTTTGGGGGGAAAGACACACCTGATAGTACTCAGGATTTACTCATGGATCTGTATTGAGGAGTCACTACTGGTGGTGGCCAAGGGATCAGAGGGATCATATATGATGGTGGGGAATTGTATCAGGGTTAAGGCAAGCAAATGCCTCCTCACCTCTGTACTCTCCCGTTCCCTTTACTCTTATCAATTTATTCCCATGAATCAGCATTCCAACTCTTTATTTTTTGTTTGTTTGGGAGCTATACTCAGCCAGGGATTGAATCACCTACACAAATCACCAGCATGCAAAGCAAAGGCCCTACCTACTATGTAATCACTCTACTTCTAGCTCTTAAGTTAAAAAACATTCTTATCCTTCTTATAGGTTCTTAGAGGAATTAAAGCACAGTTTTTTTTTTGTTTGTTTTGTTTTGTTTGTTAGTTTTTTGGGCCACACCTATTTGATGCTCAGGGGTTACTCCTGGCTAAGCGCTTAGAACTCGCCCCTGGCTTGGGGGGACCATATGGGACGCCGGGGAATCGAACCACGGTCCTTCCCTGGCTAGCACTTGCAAGGCAGACACCTTACCTCTAGCGCCACCTCTCCGGCCCCAAAGCACAGGTTTTTTTTCTTTGCCAGTATTATTAAATCACTTGATCCAATAACAACAGCACAATAAAATAAATATAAAATAAATTTTCTTAATATTTTGGCTGCAAAAATAGGGTACTTGAGACTCTGAAGTGTTAACAAAATACAAGAACCACCTTGATGGACCACTAGGGATGATATGTTTTCTGCTGAAGTGACATTTTAAGGAGGAGAAAAAAAATGTACGAAAGAGACAACTGCTTTCCAGTGATAGTTTTAAAAGGTGAAAATACTGGCACCCCCAACTACAATGAGGCCAGATAAAGGCGAAAGAAAATTAAGTTGTAATCAACATCATCTAAATGTAGACAGTCTGCAAAATATGAACTATATGGAACATGGATTTTTAAGGTTGCGTGTCTAGAGGGTGAAGTTCAGAAATGCAGACTGTATCTAATCTCTCTGCACCAGAAAACAAAACAGTCAATCCTTTGTACATCCGCTAGAACAAAGGAACAATGAGTCTGGGAAGTGCCCGGGCTGCGAGAAACGACACTGGAAACAAACACTTAAAACCGCATTTCTGCTGTGATAAAGCCTTTTACTGGCAGTTGGCCACCATGGCTGACTGCAGAAGTTAGCCTGCAGACTTCTTCTCGGCCTCAACCCCGTGATAACTCAATTGCATTCATCAAAAGGTCCTATATTGATTAGAAACAAAGTGGATGCTTCATTAGAGGTACATCAGGGTGATCATTTCCTATACACATAGAGACATATGTTTATACATGTAGAAAGATTTTTAATGTTATTTTAATATAACTGGAGTAACACTATACATTTACATATGCGAGCATTTTTCTCATTTGACATGTCATATGAAAAGAATGCAGGAGGCTGGAGGAACAAGGCATATATATATATATATATACATTTATGGCCCTTCTGATTTCCCACCCTCACTCTTAGGTACTCTATAATAACCAGTGAGACAGTACAAAATAAATTCCTCTAGAACTATATGGCAGATTTTTCCACTAGCCACAACTTAAACGTCTTTGTGTAAACTTAGCTTCAAACTTGGAATATAAAACATTAAATGCAAGGTTCTCTAATATTTATCTGTTATGTTTCAATGAATCTGCGTTAGGAAGGTCCCCAATTTTATAAATAGATTTAAAGTCAGCCCAATTCTTCTGTTCTCAAAGTAAAAAATGAAGTTTAACTAACTTTTTGGGCTGAAATAAGCTCTTTTTTCTTTCAGTCAAAAGATACAGACACAAGCAAAACAAATTACATATTCAAGGGAAAACATGGGCTTGAAGAATAAACCTTAAAACATTTTTGGTATAGCCATTAAAACATTATTATATATTGATAAAGAAAGTCCAATGTTTAGGATTTGTGATAGTATTAATTTTGGAAACAAATTCAATCTTATAGCAAGAATACAAGGAATTCTGCTTAGGAAACAAGTCCACCCCTGACTGTGGGAGGCTTCCCACCCTTTTTTCCTTTCTTTTTCCTTCTCTTACAAAATCTTAAAAGAAAAAAAAAATCAACCCATGAATTGGTGCCAAAGCTTTTGTTCAAGTCATAATAGCAGAGTAAATCAATATTACATCTGCTAGTTTACTGTGTTCTTTCTCAGCTGGAATAGGGGCACAGAGACAGTAAGTGACGCAGGCATGTCTTCTAGGTCATCAGGCCAACAGCTGCATTTTTAACACCTCGTTGCAATTCATGCATTCTTTGTCTGACACCTAGCTGATCCAAGAGGGAAATGATGCCATGAATTCCACAGTTGGTAGACTATCTAAACCAAAAATATTTAAGTCAATGTCTTTAAAAGAATACTAAAGTTGTATAGAGCTATATAGAATTTTCACTGGATGTTTTAGGTAAAAATCGTCTAGACCAAATGAATAGAAATATAATGGCAGATGAATAATGCTTTTCTTTTTCTGTTTCTTTCCTTTCTCCCCTTATCATACTGGTGGTAATCTTTCCCTGGAACCCTTCACCTAATATTTGAATTATTCAGTAGTTCTCTGATTTCTTACTTCTTTTCTGTCTGCCCTCCACCATGATCCAATGGTATCCCACTCTCTCTGAAAGCATCAAGAAGTTGCCAGAGATGAGATCGAAGTTACTCTGTGGGCACGGAAGGCTTTCTCAAACTGGTTATTATCCCCACACCCCATTTTTTCTTTGGAGAATGCTAGGTCAAGAGAGCTTTCCTTTTCCATAATTACAGAGCCAATTTCTGAACCTTTACAGAAATAGGAGGTACTATTTAAGTCAAGAGCAGCATGCCTGGAAGCCTAGAAGCTTAATTTACTATAGAAATGTATATAAAATAAAGTAAACATCAGCACTTGACAATTTTATTTTCATGGAACACAGGGGAGGTGAGGAAAAAGCCACAAACCATCCCTTGGTTCAGGTTTCGAAAAATAGGCAGATGACCAAAACGGAAAAAGGATTGCCGACAATCTCCAGTCAGTTCAACATACTTATCAAAAGGTGACTTTCTTTTACTTTGTGATTAGTGTTTGATTACAGTTAGTTTTGTGCTTTATTTTAATAAGCGTGTTTTATCTCAAATAAATATTTGACTTGTATAGAAATAGTTTTCACACATCAAACAAGCATGCAGGATGCTATGTTATTTTGCCAATCATTTTTTTTGATACTAGCTATGTAAAGAGGAGGCCCCTGGCCCTCTGAGATTCGACAGTTGGCTCAGGCAGTTAAGAGCTGGGTGAAAAGGACAGTC